>NC_134495.1:312649-415149 GCF_040206685.1 Ascaphus truei
GTGCAATTACCTATGCAAATAGAGAGAGCAAGAAACAGTGTCAGATTGGACAATTCAAGAACTAGAGGATATATAAAGTGCTGCTGACCCCCATGCATCTACGTCACTGAGGAAGCTTTTAGCGAAACGCGTCTGACGGCTTTTTGGTCCTCGCAAGCCACCGTACAGAGGAGTGAAGTGTAATCCCAATTTGACCAGCACTACCACCGGAGCGCATGCGCGGGAGGTGGAAGCAGCAGCAAGGAGGCTGACGGACGGGAGAGAGACCAGGCTGTGCACAAGTCTGGGCAAACCACCCGATTCTCATCCACATCGCTGCACTACCATCCTACCTATTGGGACAGACTCCACGCGGACACCTAACCACCTGGGAGGAAGTCTGGCAGAGACTGAAAACTTCTCCTTTCTATGCCATTTTTTAATGGCCGCTTGTGAGTTGGCAATCTCTTTTTTAATCAATTTTGTTCAATAAACAGTATTATACTATATTTTTCCTGTTTTCTCTCTTTCCCTGAGGTCACACTAAGAAGCACACACTGCACCTAAGGTGGAATTTGGTGTTTCAATGTAAGTGTGCCTCCTATATATCTCATTTCCAGCATACTACTGTGATCTAACCCTTCCTGATTGCGGTCCCTTTGTCTGTTTTATATTGCATGTGTCCTGGAAATCTGAGTGAAACACCACGCCGGAGGATCCCCCCCCTCTTCTATCCATCCCCTCTGCCAAGTCTGCACTGATGGTATGCGTGTGTAGACTGCTCGCCTGTCCCGGACACAATTTACAATCTATACTATAATTCTAAGTTGGATTGTTTTCCGTTTGTTTGTATGTCAGAAGCATCGAAATCTCACAAACGGCACCACAAAACTTTCACTGTACATTCTGCTGCGGATTTGTAGGTCAACGCAACTATTTTGAGCTTCCAATGTCGCTCACCTCCCAAATTATGGACATTCTAAGTTTCACTCTGCTGGACAACAGTAATGTTAGAGCGAGGGCGGGGGGTGTGGCTACTAAGGGACGGGGCGTGTCCTTGCTTGGATGGTGCTGTGTGTGTGGGTCAGTGATTCTCAGCCCGGGCTCCGCGGAACAGTCCCAGGGGTTCCGCCTGGCTGCCCGCACTCACTGCTGCCCTGGCTCTCCCACCCTCTGCTCTCCTCCTCCTTCCCTCCCTCCTCTCTCCTAGGAGCGTGCTGCAGTCCTTGCTGCCTCAAGCCTCCTGCTGCCTGAGGTCTGTGAACTACGGGGTGAGGGGGATCCGTGGTGTCGGCGGAGAGGAGTACAGGCTGCTGATTCTTCTGTAATCTTTGCATGTGAGCTACGGGAGGGGGGAGGAGGGGGAGGGGGGAGAGGCTGCTTCTGCTTTTTCTGCTTCTTCTGTAAATGTGTGTTTGACAGTGTGACAATGTGTGTGTGTGTGTGTGTGTGTGACGGTGTGTGACATGACAGTGTGTGTGTGTGTGACTGTGTGACGACTCAGGAGATTCCTTCCCTTCTTGGTACCTCTCTCCCGTCTCCTGTTGCCCTTCCTACTCCTTCGCAAGCCTCTCCTTTACCCTCCACCTCTCTCCCTTTGCCGCAGCGCGTACCCCGCAGGTCTCGCAGACCCACGTGGTCTCCGAGTCCCTGCTATGATCCTCCCCGTTCCCTCTCTCCCGCAGTGCCCGCATCACCTTCCCCTGTGGTGGCATCCATCCCATTGCCTCCTCCCTGCGTGGTACCTGCGGTGCGGCGTTCCGCGCGCCTGGTGAAGTGCCCGACTCGTGCGCTCCCACAGCCCACGGGGGGCGTGCCCACATGCCCCTCCGCTGACTCACCTGTTCCCTCCGCTCTACCTTTGCTCGCCATCGCACGGGTGCAGGCCACGCGTGCGTTCCCCTCCTCGGCTTCCTCCCCCTCCTGCGATCTTCCCTTGCTCCGTGCGGGCCGCTCCTGTGTTGCAGCCGGTGCGCGCGCATCCCCAGCTTACAGGGGGCGTGCGCACAGACTCCTCTTATCAGGCTTCCCCTGTCTCTGCCTTCCAAGCCTTACAGGCCATTCCTCTGACTGCCCCTTCTGTCTCCTCCTCTTCTCCCCCTGACCTATCTCCAGCTTCTCACTCAGAAGCATGTGTGAAGAGCTCCCAGGCATTTGCTGTGGAATCAGGTTGTATTCTTTCTTTATTTGTTATACTGTGGTGTGGATTTGTGGGGGAGTATACTGTGAGTATACTGTGAGTTTTTTAGAGGGTTTTGGGTTTATTTTGAGGTTTTAAAACCGTTTTTGGTTTTCACCCAGAGGCTGCAGTGTTTCAACCCAGCAAAGCTACACTTTAGCTGGCTGGTAACTGTAGCTTTCAACCCCTCTCTCCTCCCCTACCCCTGGTTGTTTTACTTCTAATTTCACTTTATTTTTAAGTCTGATTCCTCTTTTTCACTTGCAATTGGAGCTCTGTGTTTTTCTTTAAAAACTTGTAAATTATGTGGCTTATTGCAACAGAGAGAGAGTAATAAGGGGAAAAAGTGAAAAACTACAGCAAGTTTTTAAAAGCTGTGTTTTTTCCCCTCCCTTTGCAGAGAGGTTAATTGGTTCTTTAAAGGACAGTTCCTCTTTGCACCGCTCTCTCTAAACACTACTTCCCCTGACTAAAAGGCTATTATTATCATGCCTAAGGGAAGTAGGAGTAGTGCGGCAACAGGGGCCACACCCGGATACAGGACACCAAAAACTGGGGTCCCTAAGAGCAATAGCATTAGCCACAGCCCTAGGCCTGGTCCTTCCAGTGCCCTGGCCACGCCTCCCCCAGCGCCTGTTAGCAGCGTGGCCCCTGCGGCCCCAGCTCAAACTTGGGCGCAGGTAACAGCTGCAGGCATTGACCCCAGTGACAACAATGCTGGGGCCACGCCCGGTGTGAGCAGGAAGCTTGGGGTGAGGTGCCCAATGTCACCTGGCCTTAGCATGGAGATCTATGTAAGGGCTGTGGCAGACGTTGTGGGTCCCTCTGCTGTGGTGGCGGCCAGCAAGATGTATGGGAGGGGCATTTTCTTCCTCCCATACCCTGGTGCAGAAAGGCATCAATGTAGGGGGGACCTACATCCCTATAGAACCCATGGAGGGGTTAGGCACAAAGGTCATTCTTTCAAATGTGCCCCCCTTCATCCCAGATAGCCTCGTGCGGCCGCACCTGCAAGCCCTGGGAGACATTAAGTCTCCTATAACAAAATTGCCTTTGGGCTGCAGAAATAGGGCGCTGAGGCATGTGCTCTCATTTAGGCAGCAGGTACAACTGCTACTGCCGGGGAGCACAGAATCTGTGGAGGGGTCCTTTAGGGTGCCCTACGAGGGCATTCAATATACTGTTTTCTATGGCACGGAGGGGGTTAGGTGCTATCTGTGCAAGGAGCTGGGGCACACTCGGAGGAGTTGCCCCAAAGGGAACAGAGGACCCATCCCAGCTCCTGCACCCATCCCTCCCTCTGCCAAGACACCCGGTGCCGCTGTGCCCACCACAGGGGGGCCCTCGAAGGCCCAGGTCCCTCCAGGGACCGCAAGAGATGTTGCTGTCCCATCCCGAACAGTGACATCTGTACCTCTCCCCAAAGAACAGAGGGAGAAGGAAAAACCCTCTAGGGCCCAGGTCCCCCCTGGGACCGCAGGAGATGTCGCTGCCCCATCTCGAGCAGTGACATCTGCACCTCTCCCCGGGGAGCGGAGGGAGGGGGTCACCCTGGAGTGGCCACCCTCTGTTGTCACTGTCCCCCCCGGGAGGATACACCATGTGCCGCTGAGCTCACCGAGGCGGGGCCCTCGGGGGCCCAGGTCCCCCCTGGGACCGCAGGAGATGTCGCTGCCCCACCTCGGGCGGTGACGTCTGCACTTCTCCCAAAAAAAAAGGAGAAGAAAAAAGTCACCCTGAAGAAGTCACCCTCTGTTGTTGCTGTCTCCCCCCAGGAGTGCCCTACCCCAAATGTAAGCATCGTACAGGGTGCGGGGAAGCGGTGGGAAGCTCCTGCTGGGGAGGTAGCGGTACCCTTTTTTGGGGAATCAATCCCCAGGAAGAGGAAATCTAAAACTAATAACAAGAGGGTGATTGAGGAAGGTGAGGAGGGTGAACCGTATTACGTTCACCCTCAGAAGTCTCCGAAGCGGAATATAACATCAATTCCACACAGGGTGGCCCTGTCCGGCCCACAGGTTAGGATTAGCCAGTGTGAGCCAGACCCCATAAAGATGCAGCCCCCCCCCCTCAAAGATCTGGAGGGAATGCAGGAGGAGGTACCCGGCGTCCCTGGGGCGGAACGTTGGAGAGCTTTCCAACACCCCTCCCAGTTGGAGAACATCTCCCGGGGACCTGTGTTTCGGTGAATCTGCCACGCCGGACGCAGTTGTCTTCGGGGACTCGGAGAGGTCAGCCAGGATCCCCCTCTGGCTGTACCGCCTTCGGGTGACGCACCTGAGGCTGAGTCAGGGTTTGTGCCACCGGAGGGAGGGGATGGGCTAGGGCTGACCCCCATGGTTGAGGATTTGGAGGATGGAGCAGGGGAGGCAGGTGTAGGTGGGGATGCTTTAGCGAGCACTTCGGGTTACACCTGGAGGGTGTCTGACGTGAGCCCTCTTTGTGGGGAGTCTTGGTCTTTGTCAGAGATGACTGACAGGCTGGACTTTCTCCTTGGGGTGCTTGCTGAGGAGTGCCCTCCCACGGTTGGTGAGTGCCCTCCCACGGTTGGTGAGTGCCCTCCCGCGGTTGGTGAGCGCCCTCCCGCGCTTGGTGAGCGCCCTCCCGCGCTTGGTGAGCGCCCTCCCGCGCTTGGTGAGTGCGCTCTCGTGGTTGGTGAGTGCCCTCCCGCGGTTGGTGAGTGCCCTGCCGTGGTCGGTGAGTGCCCTCCCGTTGCTGGTGAGTGCCCTCCCGTGGTTGGTGAGTGCCCTCCCGCGGTTGGTGCGAACACCTGTGGCTTCCTTTTTATCCACACAGCGATAGAGGAGATTAGGAGAGCACTGGGTGC
Organism: Ascaphus truei; assembly: GCF_040206685.1. Taxonomy (NCBI): domain Eukaryota; kingdom Metazoa; phylum Chordata; class Amphibia; order Anura; family Ascaphidae; genus Ascaphus; species Ascaphus truei. Next base: position 317,635 of record NC_134495.1, read on the forward strand.
CTCTGTGGTCCCCGAGGACTCTTGGGAGACTACTGCCTCCGCCATGCCGCCACCAGCTTCCCCTAAACATCCTGCCTCGGGGATGGATGTGGAAGGTATAGTGGACCCCCTTGAGGAAACACTGAAGAGGGGATCCACTCTAAGGCTGAGAAAGACCCCCGCAGAGAAGGGTGGGGGTCTTGAGTTCTTCAGCCAAGAGGAACCCGGGGAGTTGGGGCTCAGTGAGGAGTCCTCTGGCACCGTGGAGTCGGTGGACTCCTTGAGCCCCGTTATCCCTGCCCAGGAACTAGATGAGTTCCTGGAAGATACCCTTCACAAGCACGGAAAAAAGGTGAAGTTGGCCCTCAAGAAGTGGAAGGATGCTTCGTTCATTCTCCACTCTCTTTTAGTATACATCAGGGCCAACCACAAGGCCAAAATCTCCGGGACAAACGAACATGTTCGTGTCCTGAAGTTTAACAAACTGATGCGAGAGCACGTAAAGGCTTCTCGGGGTATAGTACCCTGAGCGTCTGTGGGAAGAAAAACTCTTGACTACCAATGGCTTTGAGCATCGGTACGCTTAATGTTAACGGCTGTAAGGACGGGTTTCGCAGGTTCCAGGTACTCTCCTTTTTACAGAAGGGAAAGTATTCTGTGAGTTTCCTGCAGGAAACCCATACCACTCCAGAGGCTGAAGCCAGCTGGCATTTGGAGTGGCGAGGCAGTGTCTTCTTCAGCCACCTCACTTCATCATCTAGTGGGGTGGTGACCCTGTTCTCTGAGTCCTTTCAACCAGAGCTGCTGCTTGCCAAAACTGTTGTTCCAGGTCGCCTGTTGCATCTCAGGGTCCGGCACGAGGACTACACGTTTAATTTCTTGAACGTGTATGCTCCTGCCACGGACCCCTGAGAAGGCAGTTCTTCGTCAGAATGTCTGAATACCTGGAGACAGTCGACGCGGACGAACACGTGGTGCTCGGGGGTGATTTCAACTGCACCCTCGAGGCTCTGAAAGACCGGAATGGCCCGGAGCCACACCCGTGTTCTGCGTCGGCCTTGTGGGAGGTCATCACCCGCTACTCCTTGGTAGACGTCTGGCGAGAACAACATCCCGAGGCATCCACTGAGTTCACCCATGTTAGAGTGTTTAGGGGTGAACGGATGTCCTGGTCCCGGATCGACAGGCTGTAATTTTTTTTTCGTGGTCGGTGCGCTATGGATTGGGGGGGTGGGGCCATGCTCCTCCCATTTGTCCCGTGCCCCATGATTTCTGTTGGCGGCCCTAGGAGTGAGAACCATACCCTCTGCTCCATGAGGGAGTAGGGGAAGAGCTAGGCCCGACCTATGGGGCCCATGCATGGGGGTTGAGTCCAGGGACCTTCCTAAGGCTAGAGACCAGTGTTACTGTATTCAGTGGCTGACTGTATGCTGTATTCTTAATAGAGCGAATAAAGACTGTTCCTGTTACAAAATATACTCCTGCCCGAGTTTGCAGTCTATCAGGGGGAGTATGAGAGAGTTCTTTCGCAGGGATTGCCTTCAGCATCACTGGAGACTGCGAAAGATGGAGGCGCTGAACCATGCATGAAGGGGAACCAGCCATCACCCCTGAAGCCTGTCCTGTTTCCCCAATAACATCGGTGGGATTTCAGACCTACTGTGAGCCACAGGTACTCAGCACCACTAAACATCAGGTAGCCGGGGAATCTCCCAGAGGGTGGGGGAATCTCCCAGAGGGTGGGGGAATCACCGCTACATAAAACATTTATGTTATACAGGACTTTTATATACATGAGTTTTGTTATTCATGAAGAGAGACAACTGTTGGCTATTTTGTATATTAGGTTGTGTATCCCACCAGGGAGTTCGGGAACCTCTATGGCAGTGGTTTTCAATCTGTTTCTCTCGTGACACCCCTAATCAGTGCTTAGTTGCTGAGGCACCCCCATAACAGGACAGTCAGTCACAAAAGACACCAGAGACCAAGTCACAGGAGACTGTATGGGTTTTTGGGTGATGTCGAGTGGATTATAATATATTTTTTAGACCTTTTGTTTGTAAAGATGTCATATTGATAATGAGTGACGCGTTAAAGTAACACTCAGAACTGGGAGCAGGATATGCATTAAGTGTATTAACAATGACCATCATGCAAACTTCAAGTAGCCATATTAATCCTGGAAACGTGATCATTCATTGTAGTTTGAGATACCTTGTAATGTATCATGGGAGTTTTTTTTAATTGTTTTTTATCCTAACAGTTCTCTCCTTTTGCTTACTCCCCCCCCCCCCACCCCATCATGGTTTTACAATATGGAGGGGGGGGGGAGGCACGGGGGTGTATTGGTTTTTATGAGATATTGCTCTGTTTATTGTGGCCTAGGAGGTGGGTAGTGGGGCTGTTGTGTGTATTGTTTTTATTGTGGGTAGCGGGAGTAGGTGAAGGGGGTATTAGCCCCAAGGATGGGTGGTTAGGCCTTGCGGGGGAGTCACGGGAGGGGTTAACCCCTTCATTACCGTAGTGGTATTAACCTCCGAGTATATATATTTTTTTTAATTGGTTGCTGTATTTGTTTCATTTAAGTGGCTGTAGTTAGCATGATGTAATATGATATAGACTATAAACTCTTGGTTATTTAAATCAAGGAAGTCTACATTACCTATCAAAACCATATTTGTGATTTACAGATTAATAAAAAAAGGGCATGTTTATTATATTTCTACACTAGATTAGTTAAAAACCTTTCTGCTTATTTAGCTTGATCTTTCACTAAAAAGTAAGTGAATAATTGTAGAATGTATGATTGACCCTGATTTTTGACACAAATGGCGCAATGCAACCTACTAAAATATTCTTATTGTTTAACATTAATCACAACTGACTATCTGTTACCTCCTCATATCACGATTATATCATCTAGAGATGAGAGAAAGAATGGTGTTCCTGCAGCTTGGCTCATTCTAAGCAGCTTCGACATCTTTTTCATCCCACCAGTCTTGTTGTCCATTGGTACTGCCACAGTATGTACATGGAATTTGTCTGTGGTCTCCCAAAGGAAGAATTTGGTTCAGATATAGGCCACTATCATCCTGTTTAATTGTTACATCTCCCCATATCTTAGGTACCAAATTAGATTGTCAGCACTTGGAGACAAGAATTATAGTCTCTTATTCTCTGGTATAGAATAGTGAATATAATCAAGAATAGCTACTAAAATATCTTAGTAAAGAAGTTGTCTAATGTATGTTTATAGGATGTTTGCAAAGTAAAGCCTATGATAGGATAATATACTGGTAGTATTGTGATATGCTTTCTTGCCTACTTCAAATTGACGACCTAAGGTGTATGCATGTTAATGGCACTACAGAAATACGAAGACTAATGAGTACTGCACATTATATAAAGTACAATGGTTTTGTGCTTCCTGGTCAAAATATCACAATGAATAATCACGGCAAAATGTTGGCTCAAAATAACATTGACGTCTTGTTATTTACTTTCATTATGTGTCACTTAATGACTGTTCCCCCAGGGGCTAAAACCAGACTGTTCTTCAGTGAGAAATGTAATTTTGCCCTTATTTCTCTACAGGTATTCAGTTGTCGATGCATACCATGGAAGAGTACTGAGAGGCAGTTGTTTTGAATATATATGATTCGATATATCCAAGTTTCCTGGCTGAGAGACAAGGGCAAAATTGAATCAACAGCATCCGATTTTTCTATGAAAAAGATTACTGTATTTTAGCATTTATTTTGCAACTGAAAGCTTTTGATACTTAAACCCTATGTAAATGGATAAAACTATAAACAGAATATAAAGTGATGTCATCCTTAAATCGCATCAGCACATGTAATTAGCTTCAAGGGCATTAATCAAACGGTCAGCTAATACATTTCTGCCACGGTCACTTGGAGGTCCATCTGAATTGTATTGAGGGTGTCCGTTCACATTTCTTGCAATAGTGTTTTCACAATAGGTGCAATCCTCAAAATCCGTGTAAATAGCAGTCAACAACACAGGTATATGTTTCAAGTAGCAAGTTTGTTAAGCTTTGGGCTATCAATGTTATATCAGGGGTGCGCAAACTGAGGGACTCAATTTTCTGAGTGCGGTTCTCTGTTCCCCAAAGCATTTAAATTAAATGCCGGGGGATAGCGTACAAGGCCTCTAAGTTCCCTGGTCTTTGGTGGCTTCTCGCAACGCGGCATCGTAACATGACGTCAGAAGATGCCAGCGAACAGGTAAGGGTGTCGGGGGTGGGGAGAGCAGGCAGGGGGGTGCAGATGAAAAGTTTGCGCACCTGTGTTTTATGATCAACATAAAGTGATCAGCTTTGAGGAAAGGAAATATTTTGTTTCTTGAACATTGGGGTTGGGGGAAGAATAACACCAATGTTTTCATCATATAATTTATTGATGGTTTCTTAGAACCTTCAAATATATTGTGCTTTTTATGCATTAGATATTGCACAGCCCGACAGAGGGAAGAAAAATATATTATTGGTGCATATGAGTTCGGGAAAATGGAATCACAGCTGATAAATTTCACAGCTTTCTCTTTTATTCACATTTAAATTTAGCCTTATTTAAAAATACAGCCTTGAATTGACAGTTTCCGTAACTTAAAAGCCTTCACCACGACCCCTGCAGTTCCTATTCTTATACCTATATTCAACCTTTGGTTATACATATACAGTATTCAACCTTTGGTTATACATATACAGTATTCAACCTTTGGTTATACATATACAGTATTCAACCTTTGGTTATACATATACAGTTGTGTGAAAAAGAAAGTACACCCTCTTTGAATTCTATGGTTTTACATATCAGGACATAATAACAATCATCTGTTCCTTAGCAGGTCTAAAAATTAGGTAAATACAACCTCAGAGGAACAATTTGCTGGGACGTCCACTCCTGGGAAGATTGGCAACTGTCTTGAATGTTTTCCACTTTTGAATAATCTTTATCACTGTAGAATGATGGACTTTAAATTGTTTGGCAATGACCTTATAGCTCTTCCCAGATTGATGGGCAGCAACTATTGCTTCTTTAAGATCATTGCTGATGTCTTTCCTCCTTGGCATTGTGTTAACACACACCTGAATGCTCCAGACCAGCAAACTGCTAAAACTTCGGCTTTTATAGAGGTGGTCACACTTGCTGCTGATCTATTAATCAAGGGCATTTGATTAGCAGCACCTGTCTGCTACTTAGCATCTTAATTCCTATGGAAGCAGTAAGGGTGTACTTAGTTTTTCACACACAGCTTCTCCATTTTGGCTTTATTTTTGTTAAATAAATCATGACACGGTGTAATATGTCATGTGTTGTTGTTCATCTGAGATTGTATTTACCTAATTTTAAGACCTGCTAAGGAACAGATGATTGTTATGTCCTGATATGTAAAACCATAGAATTCAAAGAGGGTGTACTTTCTTTTTCACACAACTGTACAGTATTCAACACTTGTTGTACAGAAAATATATGCCCTCCAAATCTCATACCAAATAAATGTAACCCAACAGCCTTTGAAGCAGTATTTCATGTTATGGATCTCCGCATTGAAAAACAAAACAAAAAATAACAACCATGTTGCATTGTAAATCAATACGGAGTATACATTCCTACTTGCAACACTCTACAGCTTATTTAAAAAACGCAAATCCATTTCTGAAACCCTACCATTATTACAGCTTCTGACTCGCAGTCATTATTGTTAACCAGACTGCAACTGAATAACAAGTACAGTGGGAAGGATGTTCATGTTGATTCTATGCAGCAGCATTACGTACTTTAGTCAATAAAGCCGGTTTTCATTGACTGTACAATGCACATATGTGGGACTGCCTTTAGACAAATCCGGGAACAAGTATCCCGACTCCGATTCAACGAGGCAAAAACATACAGGGATTGATCTGCAAGAATGACCGACCTGCAATGATAGAAGTTCTCTACCGACTAATCTATCTTGTATTGCTCTGAACAGTAAACATGACAACATGAGCTACAGAGTGATGCCAAACCATGAGGCACTTTACCACCTTTTCATTTTAAAGGGCTGTAAGGGGTTTTGTGGCATAGCACCGTTTAGTGAATATGGGCCCACAAGTGCAGGATTTTATTTATATCGTTATGACATTTTTGCCACTTACCATTTTCGTTCTGTGAACCCAGGTGGTTAAATAACAATTATTATAGAAATTATATATTTACATATTATATAAAGAGGGAGACGTGATTTTTTTCTATTATTTGCGTGGTAGTACAGTAAATAGGGTATTATAGAGGGAGGTATGAAGTAGTTTTGCAAGAAAACCTGTGTGGAGAGCCCAGCACTGAGCAGGTTAATTCCGAGAAGACAGTCCTAATTAACATGCCTAGCTGGCTCCTTCTTAAAACAGGGAGATCTCTCGTCCAGGCAGATGCCTGATGAAGGGGTCACAGGACAAATTAATCTCTGGCCGGGAAGGATCTGGACCCTGAGGAGAGAAACCCTGCAAAGGGACTAACAGCATCCTAACCCAGCAGAAGGTAACTGACCTCCGCTATGTTACCTAGCAGGTGTTGGAAAGGGGCCTAGCCTCTCAACCTGTAGATGTGGAGTATGAGGAAGTGCAGTGAGTGCTCCTAACAGACGTTAGGCTGTTTGTTTTTGTAGTAAACTGTTATTGCTGGTAATGAGCTGTTTATGTTTTGGAAAGTTGTGGTGAATAAGAAGCCTATTTGTTTCTCTTAAAATGGCTCCTGCTCAGAACCCCTCTGTACGCGTCTCCTACACCAGTCTGCAGCATATGGGGCCATATTTACTAAGTGATGCTGTGTCACAAGCAACCTTTTGGTGCCAGAAGACACCTGATGTCCTGTTCACTTGAATGGGTTGTAAAGTGTATGCCAGTTCCAGGAGGTATCTTATGGAATAGCACCACTTAGCGACTATGGGCCCCGATATGGACGCCCCACTGGTTCAAGAGAAGTATAGATTTATTGCAAGTGCCAATATCTTTTGTAGGATAAACATGATTCCTTCATACATGTAACCTGAATGCAACATTGCAAAGCCTCACAGGTCTGGCGTACTGGCGATCTTGCAAAGCCAGAACACCCAAGGGAGACATGAGAGACCTTCATTAGAATTACTCAAAGCAACAGCAAGGTGTGACGTAGGTGGCACTACTACTATAACCATTTCACTGCCAGAAGGGCCAACAACGCAATGCACAGCACTACACTGCAGGTCCCCCGGGCTGTGAAAGGGTTAATGAATGAGATGAGTGATCTGAAACATCTGTGCCAAGCTACAGGACCCTCCAGCACCTAACATGTTAAACTCTTTCACTAAATGTGTGGCACGAGTTGCCCCCTGTATTGTGGTGTACAGTAGAGCTCGTATTAAGGACGTGATTACCTGTATTGTGGGGTGTATTACACTAGCGCTCGTATTAAGGACGTGATTATCTGTATTGTGGGGTGTATTACAGTAGAGCTCGTATTAAGGACGTGATTATCTGTATTGTTGGGGTGTATTACAGTAGCGCTCGTATTAAGGACGTGATTACCTGTATTGTGGGGTGTATTACAGTAGCGCTCGTATTAAGGACGTGATTACCTGTATTGTGGGGTGTATTACACTAGCGTTCGTATTAAGGACGTGATTACCTGTATTGTGGGGTGTATTACAGTAGAGCTCGTATTAAGGACGTGATTATCTGTATTGTGGGGTGTATTACACTAGCGTTCGTATTAAGGACGTGATTACCTGTATTGTTGGGGTGTATTGTGGGGTGTATTACAGTAGAGCTCGTATTAAGGACGTGATTATCTGTATTGTGGGGTGTATTACACTAGCGTTCGTATTAAGGACGTGATTACCTGTATTGTGGGGTGTATTACAGTAGAGCTCGTATTAAGGACGTGATTATCTGTATTGTGGGGTGTATTACACTAGCGTTCGTATTAAGGACGTGATTACCTGTATTGTGGGGTGTATTACACTAGCGTTCGTATTAAGGACGTGATTACCTGTATTGTGGGGTGTATTACAGTAGAGCTCGTATTAAGGACGTGATTACCTGTATTGTTGGGGTGTATTGTGGGGTGTATTACAGTAGAGCTCGTATTAAGGACGTGATTATCTGTATTGTGGGGTGTATTACAGTAGCGCTCGTATTAAGGACGTGATTACCTGTATTGTGGGGTGTATTACAGTAGAGCTCGTATTAAGGATGTGATTACCTGTATTGTGGGGTGTATTACAGTAGCGCTCGTATTAAGGATGTGATTATCTGTATTGTGGGGTGTATTACACTAGCACTCGTATTAAGGACGTGATTATCTGTATTGTGGGGTGTATTACAGTAGCGCTCGTATTAAGGACGTGATTATCTGTATTGTGGGGTGTATTACACTAGCACTCGTATTAAGGATGTGATTATCTGTATTGTGGGGTGTATTACACTAGCACTCGTATTAAGGACGTGATTATCTGTATTGTGGGGTGTATTACAGTAGCGCTCGTATTAAGGACGTGATTATCTGTATTGTGGGGTGTATTACACTAGCGCTCGTATTAAGGATGTGATTACCTGTATTGTGGGGTGTATTACAGTAGCGCTCGTATTAAGGATGTGATTATCTGTATTGTGGGGTGTATTACAGTAGCACTCGTATTAAGGATGTGATTATCTGTATTGTGGGGTGTATTACACTAGCACTCGTATTAAGGATGTGATTATCTGTATTGTGGGCTGTATTACAGTAGCACTCGTATTAAGGACGTGATTACCTGTATTGTGGGGTGTATTACACTAGCACTCGTATTAAGGATGTGATTATCTGTATTGTGGGGTGTATTACACTAGCACTCGTATTAAGGACGTGATTATCTGTATTGTGGGGTGTATTACAGTAGCGCTCGTATTAAGGACGTGATTACCTGTATTGTGGGGTGTATTACAGTAGCGCTCGTATTAAGGACGTGATTATCTGTATTGTGGGGTGTATTACAGTAGCGCTCGTATTAAGGACGTGATTATCTGTATTGTGGGGTGTATTACACTAGCGCTCGTATTAAGGATGTGATTATCTGTATTGTGGGGTGTATTACACTAGCGCTCGTATTAAGGATGTGATTACCTGTATTGTTGGGGTGTATTGTGGGGTGTATTACACTAGCACTCGTATTAAGGATGTGATTATCTGTATTGTGGGGTGTATTACAGTAGCGCTCGTATTAAGGATGTGATTATCTGTATTGTGGGGTGTATTACACTAGCACTCGTATTAAGGATGTGATTATCTGTATTGTGGGGTGTATTACACTAGCACTCGTATTAAGGATGTGATTATCTGTATTGTGGGGTGTATTACAGTAGCGCTCGTATTAAGGATGTGATTATCTGTATTGTGGGGTGTATTACACTAGCACTCGTATTAAGGATGTGATTACCTGTATTGTTGGGGTGTATTGTGGGGTGTATTACAGTAGCGCTCGTATTAAGGACGTGATTATCTGTATTGTGGGGTGTATTACACTAGCACTCGTATTAAGGACGTGATTACCTGTATTGTGGGGTGTATTACAGTAGAGCTCGTATTAAGGACGTGATTACCTGTATTGTGTGGTGTATTACACTAGCACTCGTATTAAGGACGTGATTACCTGTATTGTGGGGTGTATTACAGTAGCGTTCGTATTAAGGACGTGATTACCTGTATTGTTGGGGTGTATTGTGGGGTGTATTACAGTAGAGCTCGTATTAAGGACGTGATTACCTGTATTGTGGGGTGTATTACAGTAGCGCTCGTATTAAGGACGTGATTACCTGTATTGTGGGGTGTATTACACTAGCACTCGTATTAAGGACGTGATTACCTGTATTGTGGGGTGTATTACAGTAGCGCTCATATTAAGGACGTGATTACCTGTATTGTGGGGTGTATTACACTAGCGCTCGTATTAAGGACGTGATTACCTGTATTGTGGGGTGTATTACAGTAGCGCTCGTATTAAGGACGTGATTACCTGTATTGTGGGGTGTATTATAGTAGTGCTCGTATTAAGGACGTGTAATTATAGTAATGACGTTTATATGAAAAGTACTGAATTTTCACATACAGTATAGCAACACACCAGAGGAGGCGGGTTACCATCCTATATTTGTGAGATGGTAATAAAACTTCAAGAGTGATTCGTTACACTAAAATCAAAGGGGGTCAACGTCAATAAATGTCAGTAAAGATACCCTTAATGTACGCATCCTGCTTTAGCCACAGTGAAAAATGAACAAGTATGCAGCACGCTTCACCTATTGCTTGCAGGATAGACTGACACGTGGATGGGCAGAGCGCGAGTTAGAAGTAACCTGAGATTTCTGATTAAACTTGAAATTGCAATGGCTCCCACTGCACTGTTAGCTTCCTCCATTGACAATTGATGGCATGACTGTTTTGTAAAGCAGTTTGCGGTGCTGGTGTACCTGTCGTCTCTGACCACTTCGTTAATACGTGCCCAAATATTGGGAAATGGGTGTGTTATTTTACATAAAATCCTTTGCTATCCACAGGAATGCTTGCCTTTTTATTTTCCATACTGCACCAACCCGGAGTACCGCTTTTGTTGTAGGTTTTCTTTTTTAATAAAAAGGTCTGCAGTCTTGTCCCATAGGAGTTTGTTTTGCTGCCTATTGATTAAATGCAAATTTTGTGTGTGTATAAATAATATTTCTAAGTTTACGTTAATTTCCTATGTTTTCCTCAAAATCAGGGATTGCCCCTTTTATGAAAGGGCTTCCGACTTAAGGAAACAACGCAATGATTGGAAGGAATGAAAGAGGCAAAAAAAATAATGCAAATGTCAAATTAAACAGCAATAAAATAACCTTAATTCCACCAATCCTCAGTTGCTAGAAAATGTCACCGTAATAAAACAAAAGGCTTTATCATTAGAAAATGCTTGAGATCCCTGTTTTTGTTAACCCCCCCTCCCCCCCTCCAACCAGTCAGATTTCTGTACTTTGGCAGGTGGGTTTTTATTTCTCTGGTTATTTTCACATTGGAATATTGCCCTCCTTGGGTGTGTCTGACTTTTAAATTGCCCCAGGTCGCCTCTCCTCTGCTTCCCACACGCTTGGCTGGAGGCATGGCGTGATTGGTTGGCTCTTCATCCCAGACTGGATCAGAAGACGTCAGGGCAATGGGACCAGTCTCTCTTCTCTTTGGCCTCCCAGTATCCGCCTTTGTAAAAGCAGATGAGCTCACCAGTGTATGAGTCAACCTTCCTCTCGAACCACAGTGGCTGGTACCCCTCGTAGTCGTTCCCTGTGTAAAGACAATGGCATGACTCACTTCCAGGATTACAAGATTTAGGGGAGCAGTAAAAGGTAACACAAGGCCTAAGCAAACGAACCAATTGTTTAATGCTTAGAAGGGGCAATCCCTGCTGGAATTACAGTGTAGTAATAGCAGTGACCTGTTTAAGGGGTGAAATCTATGTCATTTATTGGCTTTTTTTTTTTTTTAGTTAGCTAACATGTTGAGCTGAAGCTTGGGAGGGTGGTTGCTCCCTTTTGTCTGATGTCTGTGTTCAACAGTTTGCACAGGCAGAGCACCTCCCCTCCCCTTGGCGGCTCCCTAAGGACACTAGATTGACAAACATTTCCCTATTCAGAGAAACAATAGGACACATTTTTTAGCATGGTTAGATTAGTTGAAGGATTGGGGGTTTGCACCTTTACAACCACCACTTCCTCCACTGCCCCCGTCTTTTTGGTGGTGGTTAACCAGGGAGTCTCTAGGTGCAGAGACCTATGCTGCAAGATCCTCCCCTCCCTCCGAAGTAACTTCCCAAGTCCCTCTCAAAATGTATTTAAATATAATGAAATTGTGGAAGGAAGCGATTGTAAGCCGGCAGCCTCCTTATCCTAATCTGGTGGCCAATTCCCTGGGGACCCAGGCTTCACAGTTGTCCATCTCCTGGGGACCCAGGCTTCACAGTTGTCCATCTCCTGTATAAATTGCAAAACTGTTGTGAATATAAACCGCTCATCCTTAAATTCTATTCTTTTTGTGTAGGTGACACGGTGCATGAGGATAAATAATTTAAATACAGGGTAAGATCAAAGAAGATCCAAAAGAATCCCCCACTAATTGCACTCTATGTTTCTTTATAGGTATCTGTTCGGACTATTAGTCCAAGCATATTCCCAATAATATGCAAATGACTTACTAATGATACTAAATCAGAAACCCAGGTTTAAAAATGAAAACAATAAAATGTTATTACATCAAATTATAAGTGACTCAGTGCTTTTATTTACAGTGTATATTGTTAATCTTCTGTATGAGGAATAGAATAAAACGGAAGTAGTCCCACTCTGAAATCTCCCAGGTTTAGACCGGTAAGAAAATATAATAGCTCCTTTTTTAGAGGCCTCTAACAGTCCCTCCCCCCTGTCTAAAAGGCTTCCAGAATAAAGACTGTCTTTTGCTGATGAGTCCAGCAGGCAGCTAGTTGATTTCAGCAGACTTGACCAGTCTCCACCTGGCTCATCAAGCATGCTTAAAAGGCTACTGTATAGACTACAGGGAATCTCTAGCACAGGGAGAGCGTCTGTGCTGCTAGAGAGATCCCAGGGGAAGAAGAGCGACTCTGTTCCAAGCAGCATTGGTCCCTGAAACCCACCTGAGGGATCACCGTACAGACCCTGGACTGACATGGAGAACACCCTGCCTACATGTACCTCTCTTTGGACTGTGTCATAAGTTGGTAAGAGGCCTAGCCTTCCAGCTCTCAGATAGGGACTGCTGAATGTCAGTGATTTCCTACATGGGGTTTGGCCTGGTGGTTGGTTTGCTCCAATTGTGTTTGTTGAGATTAAGATGTTTTCTGTTTAAACCTGGTGGCTAATAAAGCTTACGTGTTCTATCCGATGCACACATCTCCTACAAGGCCCCATTCTTTTTCAGCATTAATGTTAGATTTATTCTGAAAACATTTAATTGGTGACAAACTGGAGAGAGACCCCCGCTACAGCTTAATGTAGTATGGTAATAAGACTGAGGGTGATTTTGGGACAAGAAGGCTATAACAACTTTAAAGGGGGAAGAACCCCAATTGAGTAGCACTCTTTCACTTATCATCCAAGTTAAGCGTGAATATTTAAAAAAAAACGCTTTTTATTATTAATGAGACCACTGATAAAATAAAGGGCTTTAAAATAAACAGTGTAATGGTGCATAAGGAACCGATAGGAGTATAATAACCCCGGATAAGGAGTAATTCCTAAATACAGTGTTATGGTATAAAGCACTGTGCCTCGGTGTATGACTTTATACAACCAACTGCCAAGGAATTGTAAAATACAAGATGGGGCGGAGGCGGGTGTGGATAACAAACCAAGGACCTGGGTTTACCTATGGTTTACCAGTAACTTGGGTGTTTTAAAAGACCGGTGGGTGGTAATATAGCCACCTAATGTAAAGATGGATCTGTGTGATCCTGTGGTCTTGAACAACAGAGTGATTGGAGAACCAAGGAGGTACTGGTTGGCAACCACTCACCGGAATGACAGAAGCCTGCTGAATAGGTAGAAATTAACCTGTAGTGGTTAATAGAACAGTAGCGTGGAGTACCATAAAAAAAATGTGTGTGAGCCAGGATCTAAATCGCAGACACTGGAGACCCAGAGTCAAAATCAGCTATGAAATAGTAGCAGCATTGCTGCAGTCCCCATCAGCAGGTGGTGAAAGGCAGCATACCGACACACTGTATAGAGCAATATACAAAGTGTCCCATGAGTGAGAACACTGTAACTAATTAGTGTGCCAACAATATATTCTTGGTGATGAAAAAGCACCTCAGAGGTAGTAAATAGTATATCAACTCCCTGAGCAGAACACCAAATCTATTCTACCATCTATACCTAAATAACCCCAGGGTAGGGCTATTGCACCGATAGACACTGTAGCTAGTGCTAAAGTGAACTACTGCTGCATACATAAGGTCTACGCTGCCAGTGCAAATGGTATGAGAGTAGATAGGTAATGAAGTTCTTTAGTATATAGTCAGTTCCAGACTAGTGGTGCTATAAATTATCCCCCCTTCGGAAGTTAGCTGCGTGAGATCGTTGGATCAATCGTAGCTTGACTGTGCTAGATCAGGGCAGCGCAGATGCTCCCGTATGGAGTAACCATACTGCGTTGTTGGTGGTAAGCCCTGCGCGTGCACGTGGAAGTGCCGACGCGCGCGTTTCACTGAGGAACGCTTTCTCACGGCCAGTATGGGGTGGTGTCCCATAGCTGTGAGGTGATTTAAATAGCAGCGCTACTTGTTTATCTGACCCACAATAACCCTATCAAGAGTACACGCATACGGAGAGGATCAGGACTTGCCTGGTGAGTTGAGCAAGCTATATTAACCTCTGAAGTGCCAACAAGGAGAAGTAATGCTGAACTGATGATTGGGTAACTGAATGTAAAGGCACTTATTTCATGATCAGCATGTGGTGACTGAGTTAAAGGGTAACATCTTATCAGTGTGCAATTGAGCACCATACATGACTCCAAAGGGATGTTGCTGCGATACCAATTTAATGCCAGTCCAGTACATGTGCCTAAGTAGGACAGAATCTTAAAACTACCCCAAAGGTCATGAAAACAGAAATGCAAGATGCCTACTTTATCCGATTTACCTTCTTCCAATGCCTCAACAGCCTCAGCCTCTCTCTTTCTCCGTACTGCCCTCTGCTTTTCCTCTAGCCTCTGCTTCTCCACGTTGGCCTCATCCCACTTGCCAATCTCCATCAGTCGCTGATCAGGCCGCTGTCGGCTGTCTGTGGGGGCAACCCCGTCCTCAAGTTCATTCAGTGTAAGGGCCAGATCAGAGAAAAAGTACATGTTCTCTGCATTTTCCCTGCAGGAGCAACAGAAGGGACCATGGTGGTTATTCATTAAACTGCAATAGTGCAGATCAGAGCACCATAGACCATTGAAGTCCATATACATTTTGGTGCGATAGTGCCCCAATTGGCCCTTTAGTTTCACAAATAACTTTCTATAAGACAGGCTGAAAAAAAGCTTTGATTTCAGCTTTGTCTTAACATTGTTATTAAGTAATTTACTGTAAACTCCATTTTTTTTAATGTTACAATGGCTGAATGTTTAATTGAAAATGTGTATTATGTGCAAAAGATTATATTACTTTGTTAATATTGTCTGAACCTGCAGCAAGTGAAGAATTAAGTACTGGGTGTAATTATTAAGTGACTTGACCAGAGAACTGCACTTTGGAAGGAAGGATCATTTTCGGGGGCTATTTAAGAAAGTTTCCCGGCTGCAAAATTGTGGTAAACAATAGCACCAGATTTATCAAAGCTTTTTGCTTGACATTGAAAGCAACGATAAAGCTGGTGCGACTTTGTGCCTGGATTTGGCAAACTGAAGACTTTCATGCAGAACCCGCTGTATGTGAGACTAGTGCCAGTGAAGGAGAGGGGAGGAGGCTCTCAGCAGATTTGTACCCTGTAAAACCTATGCATCACAAAAAATTGGGACGCGGATATAAACAGTAGACTCTTATTGGGTAACATTGAGCACTGATATTCTAGAAATAGTCAAACAAACCTGTAATTGCCGGGACGCTCTGCCTGGGGCACATTGTGAGGCTCTTTGTAAACATCACAAAAGCCTTTAGGTGCCTCAGATGGGGGGTGGGGGGGATCGGACTAATAGAAATAACAAGAATACAGGGGCTCTAGCTTAGCTTGGGGATCAAAGTTAAAATAAGTTACCCCTCTACGTTTACACAAAGCCCTTCAGATTGTTTTGTGTTGCCTTTAGTATAGAAATTTTGTTCTCAACCGTTTATCTGTAATTACTTCTTGCAAGAGTACCAATTTTTTAAACAATGTACTTACTAACTTATCATAAGCTCGAGACTTACGGAAGGGGATATTTTTTCCAGAGTAGCTTTGAAGGAAGTGTTTGGTAGACTGTCTTATGTTTGCCTTCTGTGCTGCTATTGCCATGGCTGCTTTGCACAATCTTTTCACATTCCATCTTTTCATCCCATGTTCCTGATAGAACATAGTGTCCTTTACCATTGGCATCAGTCACCACACCAGTGACCTGTCATACAGTTAAACATTGTTACAGTAAGTAGTTACATTTGTTGACTAAGAAAACCCGAGCATGACCAATATGAGCACAACTACCAAATAGGTGAAGATTCACCCTTTTTATGCATGCAGCCTAATTATGTTAATAATGCAATCAGTATAAAACTATGTAAAAAATTTAAAAAGACACCCCGAAACCCTGCATTCCCACACTCCAACACACACACCCTAATCCCCGAACAGCCATAACCCAGAGGCCTGCACCCAATTATCCACACTAGGGCCATGTCACATTTAGCAATGAGTTACTGTAAGCATCTGTGTGAGTCTAAATTAGACTATGTACTAAATGATTTATTTTGTGTCCTTTATCCGCCGGACATAAATACCATTTAATTGACATCATCAAATATACAAAACTTTCCTTGTTAGCACACTGATTTGTCACTTACCTTTCTAGCGATGTCCCTAGAGAAGTAACTGTAAGGGGTGAATTTAATTTGGCATTTGTCCTTTGTCTTGTAGTTGATGATCTCTATATCTCCAGACTAAGGACATGAAGGAGACATACATGTAAATATTTTATGCGGGTACTCCAAGAACGGTGTAACTAAAACACTCAAAAGGAAAGTTGGGTTAACAGAGCACCTACGGTAACCGTGTATACAGTACATGTTCTTTTAAGAATGAAGCCCAGCACATGTCCATAACAAGAATTCCTCGTCTATTTAAAGTTGTCAGAGGCTTAGGAACATGGCATAATAACATTTTAATAACAATAAAAAGAAATAAATGGATGCATTCACAAATGGCTTGTTCACAAAAGCATTAGTGAATAGCTTTCCAGCCTGATGTTGCTCCTTTTGGATCCATCACACCCACGTCTGTCCCTTTATTTTTGACTTCTGGGGTTTCTTTGGGGTGTCCTTCACAGCTGCTCCTGCGTCTCTCTGAGTCGTCTGCTGTCCGGTGGCTTTCCTGGCTTTTGTGCAGCTTGGTTTAGCCCTTCAGTGCTGTTCCTACTAGGATACGGTTCGTGCATGGAAACAGAGGTCTGTCAAGGTGCTCGCTGATTGGTCAGACTGCCGGTTTTAAGGAGTACGGTGGCTGGCTGTGGTCAAGGTTCATCAAACGCGTTTCGCATACTGCTTCTTCAGTGATGATGTTAACAGGGTTATTGGCTGTGTATATATATCCAGCTCATAATGATTTGAACCAGAACAGCTGTTTGTTACCTATAGTAAACAACTACACTACTTATGCTGTGGCCAGAATCCTTCTTGTGAGTATGCTAATAACATGTGAAGACATAAATACACACTGCTTAAAATCTACATAAAAACATAATGAATGATAGTAAATATGAGCCACCCATATGACTTATATAACATAAAAATGCCTCTTAACTCTACAATGAAAAAGTTAATCGGGGATGTAGTGCTACGAATGCAGTACTAGAATTTTAATAATCTTCCATGTATATGCGGTATTACCATTTAAAGACAAATACACAGCGCTTAAAATCTAGACTTAAAGTGTGAATAAAAGCCATCTACCTAACTCATATAGCATGGAACAAGCCTCTTTGATCTACAATAAATATATTGAATGTACTAAGGGTACAATACCATATACAGCTCAACTCCGTTATAGCGCGATCCGGTATAACGCGGTTTGAGCATCGACCCCGAATTAAAAAAAAAACAAATGAATTTTTTTTTTACATTTTTTTGCACACTGCATACACTGCACACACTCACAGCACACAGCATACACTGCATACACTGCACACACTCACAGCACACAGCATACACTGCATACACTGCACACACTGCATACACTGCACACACTCACAGCACACTGCATACACTGCACACACTCACAGCACACTGCATACACTCAGAGCACACTGCACACACCCACAGCACACTGCATACACTCACAGTGCTTCAATGCGAGGCTGGGGGATCGGTGCGGGGATCGGCGCAAGGCTGGGGGGTTGGTGCGGGGATCAGTGCAAGGCTGGGGGGGAGGGGAAATCGGTGGGGGGGGGGTTGGTGCGAGGCTGGAGGATTGGTGCGGGGATCCGTGGTTGTATGGTGCGGAGCTGCTGAGGGGCGTGTGGGGAAAGCTGGGAGAATGACAGTTGCTGCTAGGGGACATGTAGGGTTGCCGGCGCCTCACTCCACCCCTTCCCCCCCTCTTCTCCCCGATCGGGCGCGCAGCAGACATTTTTTTAAAAATTAGCGCGACCCCAGTTATAGCGCGGTCGAATCGGGTGGCCCCCGAGGATCGCGCTATAACGGAGTTGAGCTGTATGTTGATAGACATCTGCAGTCTTAGAACAAGATATCTATGGGTGCACGTGGGGTTAGAGTCTGAATACACAACATGTCAGGCTAGCCTAGGTGGAATAAATTAGCTGTGGTAAAGCTGAGATAGTAAAAATCGGGCCATAGTATCGGGGATATAATACCATCCCCGATATTACCACATACACTATACAAGGAAGATTATTAAAACTCTGGTAACGGCACCAAAGGGCTAAACCAAGCTGCGCAAAAGCCAGGAAAGCCACCGGACAGCAGACGACTCAGAGAAACACAGGAGCAGCTGTGAAGGACACCCCAAAGAAACCCCAGAAGTCAAAAACAAAGGGATAGGCGTGGGTGTGCTGGGTCCAAAAGGAGCAACGTCAGGCTGGAAAGCCATTCACTAATGCTTTTGTGAACAAGCCATTTGTGAATGCATCCATTTATTTATTTTTATTGTTATTAAAATGTTATTATGCCATGTTCCTGTTTTTCTACCTTTTTTAAGTTTCTCACTGGTTGCTGCTGAAGGGTGCCCACCATCTCCAGTGTATCCACATATGTAAGTGCATATAGCTCTTTAGCTCTTTATTAGTGATGTGGATTTCTGCAAGCAATTATACTGATTAAGTGGCTCGGCCAGAATTCAGCTGAGCCTAAGCCACCTCATTTAGGAGTGGTTAATAGCAATTTACCAATACTCCTTTGTCTGTGTTTGTTTTTCTCCTCGTGTACACCTGGTTGGGTTAATGGACTGAGTACACGCGCTGGAAGATTGCATTTGGATAAGAACGAGTCAATTTCTGTTGACAGTTCAGGTTTCGAAGTCCCCCTTCGCCTCTCCGGCAACTTGTAAAGAGCTGTATAAAAATCTCTTAACTCGGAGCAGATATGTTCAGGATCATAGGTTATGCCACCCTTCTGCGTGCGAATACTGTGTGTTCTAGATAGGTATTGCTTTGCCTTTAGTTTATTTGCCAACATTGTCTGCTTTATTATTTTTGTCAGAAAATTTTTGTTTTGTCCAGCGCATGGCCTTTTCTGCTCTGGCGGCTAAGAATTGGTTTAATTCACCTCTTGTTTGTATCATTTGGCTATAAATTTGTTTTGTTGGAGTGCTTTTATGAAGCTTTTCTAATTGTTCCAGTTTGTTAGTTAAATTCTTCCTATTTTCTTTTCCAGGAGGACAAGGCTATTCTTTTCCCTCTGATTACAGCTTTATGAGCTTTCCGTACAATGGAGTGGAAGACGTGTGGAGTTAATGTTGAAATATCGCATCAACTCCTCTGAGACTTCAGCTGTTGTATAATCGTTTAATAATAAATATTCGTTTAACATCCACTGGCTGAATTGTTTCCCCTTATAAATGCTCCAGTGAGGAAATGATTGTGGAGTGATCAGACCATGCCGAGGGCAAAATATCTGCTCTAGGAATATTTCTACATAAGTGGTCTATGAAAATGGAATCGATTCTAGAGTAGCTGTCGTGGGGATGGGAATAGAAGGTGAAATCTTTTGTTAGTGGATTGAGCAGTCTCCAGGAGTCAACCAGGCCTAGACGCCTGGCCAGTTCCCTCAGACTCTTAGATGCAGTGTCCCTGAAAACTGCAGGAGATTTGGGTGATGTTTTGTCCATAGATGGATCAAAAACAGTGTTTAAATCGCCTCCAAGAATTAGTTTGCCCTGTTGGACAGCCTCCATTTTTTTTAAATTAGATTTCGAAATAACTGCGGTTGACCCTCGTTAGGGGTACAAACATTAACTATTGTGATTTGGGAGGAGTTTAGCGTGCCCACTACTATCAGGTATCTACCAAAGCAATCTTTTTTAATAGATTGTAAAATAAAGTGACGCCTGATAGATTTGGGGGTATAATTTACTAAAAAGAAGGTGTTGCTCCCTCTGTCTCAAGAGGGTCAACTGGAGAAGAACCAAATCTCCTTTCAATCGCTTAATCTCCTGGAGAGCCACTTTTCTTTTTTGTGGGGAGTTCAACCCTTTTGCATTCTGGGAGATTATATTAAATGCCATTTATATTAGTATGGTGGTGCTTTGTATAAACAGGTGAAGCATAGACAACATTATTGGTGGAGAAAACCCGCTGGGTGGAATGGGAATAGTTTAGTATTCTGTGTGAAATTAAGATTGATGACATGAGGGAAGTAGGGGGGGAGGGGAAACCTAACTGGGGTAACCTTGAGGCTACATATCCCAACATGTGGGGGGGGGGGCTGTACTTTAAAGGCTCTGAAGCGGACAACTTTTCCAGCAACAGAGCCTGTGTGGGTGGGGGGGTTGACCCACAGCAAAACAATTCTACATTCAAATGCAGAAACACGGTAAATAACAGTAGCAATTCCAACATAACAGTTGTAGTAGTAGGGGGCGTAACTGGAGAAGGGGGACAATACAAACTGGGAGGCCCAACCCTCCAACTCTAGCACATAAATATAAGAGTCTCCTTGGGACCAACCTTGTTGGTCCTTTTATTCAGGGGACCCTGTTTCAGATTTATATATGACTTCAGGAAACTCTATTTAACCTCCTCTCCTTCAACCTTACAAAGGCCAGACAGGCCTATATCGGGACCTGAAGCAAGGTAAGGCCTCTTTGATGAGGGGTTCTGTCCAGCTACAGTCACCTGAGGCAGCAGGAGGAACACCCAGTGCAGGCCCCTCTGCCTTGCAATCCCCCACTTGGTCTTCTCTGTGAGGTCTAGAGAGCTCTCTGCCTCCTAACTCCTTTGGCGGGGAGTCACCAGTCTCTCCTATGTCCTGCCGTCTGCAGCACACTTTCCCTCAGGTCTGGCTCTCACCGGTGGGCTTGATGTCTCAGACGCTGATCAGCGCCATTTTGTGGCGACGGGATCTCCCGCACAGCACTGCCTTGTGAGCAGCCGGTTTTCCGCTATTTCCCCTAGGTTGTCAGGTCACGGGGCTCTCCCTATCTCCCTCTGCTTAGCTGGATTCAACTCCTCTGCACCAATACTGATCCCAATTACCGGTTCAGCAACTCAGCACGGACCTGGCGGCCATCTTGTTGCCTCTGTGAGGAGCCCGCAGACCGTGGGCGATTGCTCCGCTCCCACGCCTGGATGACTCTGGTCGGGCAAGTACTGAGACCCAAGAACTTGGGCTACGTGTGCCAATACTTTTTTGGGGAGGAGATTTTTTATACTTGGGGTTTTTATTTTGGCGTGAACTTGCCTGATCAGCGTCCTGTCCACGCCCCCTACCCATTTTTTAAATATGATTTTTGCCAGATAAATGCTATGAGTGAGTTGGCTAATTCTGGCGGCCCTATAATCTAGCAGGTTTGGTAGTGTTAGTCCTCCGGCAGATATTTATCTATATAGAGTTGTGCTTTTAATTCTAGGTTTTTTATTTTCCCAGATAAAGTCTGATATTCTCCACTGGAGATTTTCCCGTTCTGTGAAATTTGTTGCGAGAGAACGAAACAAATTATAGCAGTCTGGGAAGCAAGTTCATTCTGACAGTGTATCCTGCCTATCCAAGAGATTGGGACTTGGCCCACGTGATTAGATCCTCCCACAGGGTTCTTAATGAGGGATAGTTGCATACGTACAAATAACCTACCATACTTAGGAGTAAAATTGAGCAAATCGCGAAGTGTTTTTCCAGGAGATCAAAATTGAGGGAGATTTGTTTAGTCACTGGGTGTGTTATATTTATACTTAAGGCTTTGGACTTGGAATTGTTCACTTTGAACCCTGATATTGTCCCGAATTTGTCTAGTAATTCAAACATTTGGTAGAGAGGTCATTGGTTTAGTTAGGGTAAGGAGGATATCGTAGGCTAGTTTTGTATTCCTTTTTTGCCTATATAGTCCCCTGATGTTTGTTTCTTTTGAACGTATTAGCTAGTAGCTAAATGCACAGAGCAAAAAGGGGAGGTAATGGGCATCCCTGTCTAGTGCCGTTTTTAACTTACATTGGGTACCCCTCTGCTACATATTCTGGCTTGGGGGTATTTATATTGAGCATCTATTGCTTTCATGAAGTTGCCACCAAAGCCAAATGTTTTTAGGGTGTGCTTTAAGTATTGCCAGCCTACACTGTCTAATGCTTTCTTAGCGTAAAGCGCAATTACCATGATAGGGTTATGGCTAACCTTGGCATTATGGATTATGTCACTAGCCCTTCGTATATTATCGGCTTCCTTTCTATGTGGTATAAATCCCACCTGATCCGGAAGTATCAGGTCAGGTAAAACCCATTCAGTCTGTTTGCCAGTATCTTCATGAAGAGCTTAATGTCTGTTCAAATTACAAGCCAATATTCTTATTCAACACATAGTGTTGAGTCCTTGTCTGGTTTGTGTATCAGAGCTATATTTGCCTGAAGCCAGGGGCGTAGCTATAGCCCGGGCAAAGCCTGGGGGCCTGTGCTCTTGGGGGGGCCCGCTCAGGGTCACCGACAGGGGGAAGAGTCGGGACATTTGCCCCAGCCATCTAGCCGTTAACCACAGAAGTCAGGGCCCCCTTCCTCCTCCGGTCCCCTTAACAGCAACTTGCCGGCTGGATGGTGAGCTGCGGGGAGGGAGGGGAGGAGTTTGCATAAAGCAGGCGGCAGAGGCTGGTGGAAGGAACTGAGGCAGAGAGCTGCCGAACTCTGCCCGCCCCTGCTCGCCCCTGCTCTCTGTGACAGGGGAGGAGTTATTACTGCATGTGCTGCTGTGGGAAGGTATGCTGTGTGTCAATTTGCTGTGTTTGTGTGTCAGTTTGTTGTACTTGTGTGTTTTTGTCAATTCGCTGTGTGTGTTTCAGTGTGTCAGTGTGTCAGTGTGCTTCAGTGTGTCAGTATGCTGTTTGTGTGTAAATGTGTCAGTTACAGTTTGTTCCGTCAGTGTGCTATTTGTGATTCAGTGTCTGTCAGTGTGCTGGGTGTGCCTATGTCTGTTAGTGTGCTGTGTGCCTCAGTGCAAGCAATTGAGATAACACGTGATAACAATCTTTATATTAGAGTACTTTAAAAATAGTTTGTGTCATTCTTTACATAGTTGTTTATAGTTAACTGTATTAAAAGAAGTTACTGTGCGGTATACTGTACACCAGTGTTTTTCAACCACTTGTGTGAGGGGGTTGGTGTGTGTGTGTGTGTGTGGGGGGGTTATTGTAGTGTGCGTGTAGGTGGTTATTCTAATTTGTGTATTGTAGGGGGGAATTGTATGTGTGTGGGGGGAAAGTGTGTGTGTGTGTGTGTGTGTATGGGCAGGGGGTGGAGGGGGAAATTAACGTGGAGGCGAATATTGAGGGAGCTGAATTTAGTGTTGGAGTGTGGGTGGGGGGGGGAGGGGTTACTGAGTGATAGCCGAGGGGTGTGGGGGAGAAGAGTGAGAGGAAAAAGGGGTTAGTGAGGGAGGGGGCGTAAGAGGGGGGGAGAGAAATACATGAGGAAAGAGGGGTGAATAGAGGAGGGGGTCACACATGTCTAGTTACGCCACTGCCTGAAGCATTTGTGCTGCGATTCATTTCCCTTCTAAAATTTCGTTAACCATTTTAGCTAAATAAGTGGATAGAATTTATTTACAATATAGGTTCGTTAACCTGTCGGGTCCTGATTATTTTAGGCTTTTAGAGATTTGATCACCTCTATTAGGCCGAGTCCATAGAAGGACAGGCCGCGCTGAGCCGTGCGGACGCTCAGCACTGAGCCCCTGCATCCTCAATGAGGATGCCTTGAGAGGGGGCTCACGCGAGCGTCCGCAGGCGTGCTGAGGCTTTGGAATTTTCAGCCGACAGCCAAGCTGTTTTTCAGTGCGCTGTCGGCTGAAAACATCCAATCAGCGCGGAGCTGCGTCGTCACGGCGCCGTGACGTCGGCGCCGTGACGTCGACACGTCGCGGGAGATTGGCCCAGCGACGTGACTGCCCCGCCTCCCTCAGTCTCCCCCCGCCTCCGATCGCGCCCGCTGGCTCGCTTGCATGGGCATGAAATCGTGCAGATTTCAGCAGGCGAGCCTCAGCGTCAGCGCGGCTCAACCCTCTATGGCCCCAGCCTTACCTCTGTCGCAATGGTCTCCTTTAGATTATCTAATTTTGTTTTGGAAATGGAGGGCGTATTGCTTGTCCTGAAAAATTGAGGTGTGTGTGTGGTCTTAACGGTGTTGATCAAGAGATTGATCAGAAAGAAATTCCTTTATATACAGCACTCTAAGGTCATACATAATCTGCTAATGTCTCTAAAGCCGAAAAAAACGTTGGCAGCATTCAAGGGTATATGCTGCTGCAAATACAAGCCTGCTCGTGAATCAGATAGTGGGATGTCGCCACTTCGCGTTCCGGGAACGTAGGGCGTCACAGCAGTAACGTCACTCGAAGTGGCGACATCCCACTATCTGATTCACGAGCAGGCTTGTATTTGCAGCAGCATATACCCTTGAATGCTGCCAACGTTTATTTCGGCTTTAGAGACATAGTAACAACATAGGTTACCTCAAGTACTAATGGTTACAACTATGCTTGTTCAGTGCTGTGTCAGCTTTTGCCTGTGTCATTTTGTTATAGGCGGTGAATGCAGAGATTAGATTAGATTTCACTGTTTTGCCTTACAGTGCATGCAGAGTGAGATACCTTTATCCTTTGACTTTTGGTCACCTTATTTGCTGATTCCACCCATATTATGAGGATCATTGTATGGACATATACTACCTCTCAGCACAACTATGTTCCTAGATATAAATTGATAGTGAATACATGTATTCTGTTACTTTCAGATGCACTATCATTATATCAAGCCTGACCTCTGTTTGAACACATACAATATATGTATTCCATTTTTCAATTAGAGAGTCGTAGCCAGATAGTGTTCTTTGCGGATGTTATGAACATATAGACACATTAGTCAATTAAATTGATATTTTATCTACAACAATATCTATTCATATCAGCCACTATAGTATGGGGATTTTTAATTATGTATCTGTGTTTTTAACTATGTAGAAGTAATAAAGTTTTATTATTTTTGATTTCCTCTGTGATTCTGGGATACTTACCAGATTTACAGTACTTCACTGTAGGACCAATAGTGTCCATTAGCAGATTATGTATGACCTTAGAGTGCTGTATATAAGGGAAATTCTTTCTGATCAATCTCTTGATCCACACCGTTAATATCGTATTAATACCCTTTAAGCACCGGCCATTTATCTCTGAATAAATACATATGGTGATTGCGGTCTCACTCACATACTTAGTGTGTGTGTGGTCCTAAGGCCATGATACAGGGAATAGTAATCATGGAATTCCTTCAGAATTGGTTTCGGTTTGTATGTCAAATTACCATATTTCTGGTGAACAGATTGGATATTGCCATCCCTCAGTTTCTTACTCTGTCGTCTTACTAACATTGGTTTGTTGCCTTTACATTCACCTTGATAAAGGGTGCACGGCCCGAACGTATAGGTGTGGGGTTTTTGGGGTGTTTTTTGGATCCAATTATGGAATAAATCTTTTATATTTTACCTGAGAGCCTCCCATTTTTTAGGCAGTGCGCTGCCCCCTTTTTTCTACCTTGTTGCCTTTTTCAAAACTTTTGCTCTGTCCATTTCATCGCCTTCTCTGCTTTGTCATATAGACGGTCTAATGTCCCCTCCTAAGCATATTGATCTCTGTGAGAAGCTTATTATTGGGGTTTGCCTTGTGCTGGGATTCCAGCTTCTCGAATTAGGACGTAAGATCCTTAAGTTTTTCGAGTCCTCTTTTTTCTAAAGGAAGCCACTTTAATTAGATATCCCCTTATTAATGCTTTGTGAGCTGCCCATAAAATAGGAACTGAAGAGGTTGAGGACTTGTTTAGGGAGAAATAATCCGCAAAATCTCTGTCACAACCTCGGACATAATCAGCAGGGAATCATTGTCTCCATGATGTTTGCTTACCAGGATCAGAAGTGAACACGATCTGAATCTCAATCATGGCATGGTCAGACCAACTTATAGTATATATTTTTGTAGCCTGTAATGACAGGGCCATATGGGAGTCGGTCGATAATAAATCTATCCGAGAGTAAGATTTATGGGGTGTAGAATAAATGTGATCTCTGGTAGTGGGATTTAGCAACCTCCAAACATCTGTAGCAGTGTATCCCCGACCCTGTGGGAGATTTGCCCTGCTACCAGGTGTGTAGTGCTGGTACCTGCTGGCTTACAGGATACTGAGGTGTCCACTGGTGGTCTTGGAGACATCAGGACAGGCTTCTTGGGCATTAGCTGGTTAATTCTTAGGCCGAGTCCATAGATGGACAGGCCGTGCTGAGGCGTGCGGACGCTCCGTGCTGAGCCCCTGCATCCTCAATTAGGATGCCTTGAGAGGGGGCTCACGCGAGCGTCCGCAGGCGTGCTGACGAGTTGGAGGTTTCAGCCGAGCGCCAAGCTGTTTTTCAGCGCGCTGTCGGCTGAAAACCTCCAATCACAGCACAGCAGCGTCAACGTCACGGCGCCGTGACGTCGGCGCCGTGACATTGACGTCAGTGCGTCGTGGGCGATTGGCCCAGCGACGTCAATGCCCCACCTCCAACCACCACCCCCCGGCTCCCTTCGCGCACGCTGGCTCGCCTGCAAGTCCGTGCAATCGCGCTGACTGAAGCAGGCGAGCCTCAGCGTTAGCGCGCCTCCGCTCTCCCCACCCCTCTATGGCCCGGGCCTCACTCTGGTGTCAGCGCCTCCATCTCTTGCAGGCTCAAGGAATATGAAGGCAATCCCTGCAGGAGAACCACACTTTACTCCCCCTGATAGATTGCACCCCAGGCAGGAGTACATTTTAACTGGAACGGTCTTTATTGCAACACAGCATGTATCAGCATACACCGCCGGACAGCAATCACTTTGTGGCCTCTCTTTCCTCTGGATGGTCCCTGGATATCCACCCCTGGCCTAGGGCACCAAGGGCAGTCCAAACTCTTCCCTGACTCCCTAATAAAGCCAGAGGTACGGTAATCACCCCCCCTAATCACCCCCCCCCCCTCCCACCCACTTCCCAAGGGGAGGGGACAGCAGGTGCCAGAGCCCTGTACACCTCTGTGTGATACCAGTCTCTCTCAAGGGTAGAGACAACTACATTTAGTGTTGCAGCCCCTTAAGTACCGAGGGGGAAGGTCCAAGGGCAGAACTTGTCCTTATTGGACAGAACACATGTCTTAGCCCACCTCCTCCCCTGTCACGCAAGGGAGCTGCTGCTGGTGGGGAAAACCCAGGATTGGGCCTGACACTGCCTGCACTGTCACCAGGGCATGCATATCAGGGAGGGCAGATTAGTAGCCAAAACCAGACCTGGCTACACTCTCCCTCTGGTGGAAATCCAATGTCCCCACTTGGAGCTGAATTTGGAGGTACCATCCTTCAGATGAAATAACCTGGAACAACACAACAGTACATGTTAACCAACAACATTGGTATACAGTTAATATTATACCGACATTTCTCATAGCAGTATATACTTTAACCCATACACCCTAACAGTGATGAGATATATTATGGATTACTCCCAACATGGAGAATCCCTTACCCCATTAATTGTAATGTTTAGGGTCTGACTTTTTAACAATCCTGTTCTCATGATCAGGAACCTGAACCGAGTATACCCTAATGGGACCATTCTCAGGGCGATACTCCACCCTATCCATGAAAATGCCCCTTCCTGTGCTGCACACCCTCATAAGGTCATACACCCTCTCATTGGTGTAATATGCAGAGTGACTTGTCTTGGACTTCAGGTACTCCAAAAACTGCTTGCCTGAGCCAATCTTCCCTATTGGCATCTATTTCCCGCATGATAGGCTCTGGACATAGGGATATTCATAGCCATGGAATTGCCTATACCAAGGGACTATAGCTCTACCTGCTCGGCTTAACTTGGTCAATTTACAGCCATGGGCCTGGCCTGGTTCTTGGGTGAGTGCCATAGAGGTTCTTGGGTGAGTGCTTCTTGGTACAGTACGGCTAAACCAGCAGGCTTCACTATGCCCAGCCTAATCTCTCCAACTCTTTTCCTTAGGGCCTCAGCGGTCTCCTCTGGAAAGAACTCCCCCTCCTCCCACCAGTGATCTACTGTGTTCCCATCAATCAGTAGGAACCGAGTCCAGTTCATAGTGGGAGCATAACCTTGAAACATCGGGTCCCACCACGTGAGCACCTTCCCTGCAGGGATAATATGTTGGGAACTATCAGGCTCAGTGTCCATTTTTGAAGACCCCCCTTGATGTGTCAGATTTACATGAGGTAGAATGGTCAGATTTCCCCCAAAGGATATTCTACTAGCAGCAGATATATCCCCGTTGGACCCTTCCTCCAAAGTCAACCCAATCTCTCCAGTCTTGAGAGGGTTTGGGAAACTTCTTATGGGTCCGGATCTAGGGAGTAGTATTGTTGGGCCCAACAACAGTTCGGGAAGAGGCAGAAATGGCAAGGGCCGAGGTAGTAGGCTGTTTAAGGTCTCGCTGCAAGTTCCGTGGTCCTACCCCAGCCTACACCTGAGTGGTGTCCTGGTCAGTAAGGGCCCGACGGCCCCAAACCCCTAATTTGGGCAAAATATCTTTGCACGTTGGCCTCAGTTAAGACGATACTCACCGGAGCGGGCACAGCAAAGGTCTCCTCAGCCTCGGCAGTCGCCTCAAGGATGACGTCATCTGTGCCTGTCTCCCAGGATCTGGATACAGATCTAGGTCCCGCACCGGAAGTGCGTCGATATCCGGTTGCCACCGGAGCGGGCACAGCAAAAGTCTCCTCCGCCCCGGCGGTCGCCTCAAGGATGACGTCATCTGTGCCTGTCTCCCGGGATCTGGATACAGATCTAGGTCCCGCACCGGAAGTGCGTCGATATCCGGTTGCACCGGAAGGGTGTTGCTGGCCTACGCGTTGGAGGAAGTACCGGCCGGTACCTCCTCTACAGATGCCTCCAAGAGAGCCTGGAAAGCAGGGCCGGAAAGATTCTCACCGCTCTGCTGACTCAGGATGATCACGGGGTCCTCCGGATCAGCCGCAGGTTTGTTCGCAGCCTCGCTGGGAGCCGCCACGGGCGTGGCGCTCCTTCGCTGTTCAGGGAGCACTAGCGCTTGCTGTGATATCGCCAGGCCGGGACTCCGCTGTCGATCAACTCCGCTAGTAGGTTGTTCCTCCACAGCTTCGCTGGGGTGATGCACTGGCCGGCGCATCACCACAGATTGTCGTCCGCTACTGTCGTCATCCGATGATGGCAGGGACACCTGTGTAGGAGAGACACCGAAGCATATCGCAGTCACTGACGGCTATTAGCAGCCAGCCGTCCCGCTCCTGCGCCATCAGTGATAGCAACTCAGCCTCTCCAAGGCAGTCACCTTACCCGGTGGTTTTTGTCTTGGTTCTGATTCGGGAACCAGAGCACATGGGCCCCCTGGAACGCGCACTGCTCTGTGTGTAGGCCGCTGCGTCTTGTTTCGTTGGTGTTGCTGGCAGCAACACCGCAGGCCGCATATAGAAAGCTCCACAATGAGGACACATGGCAGTCGGTCTTGCATCTCCGCCGGGGAAGCCGCATTGTGGGCAGAGGCATTTGAAAAAACACTTACTACCAGGAAGCCTCCTGGTAGCTGATACTTATTATTCTGCACTCCGTCATGGCGTTGGTAAGCTGAACAGTAAAGCTTATTATCAGCACACCAATTTCAGCTCTGCTCTGCTGACTAGCTTCGAGGAACGGAGGGTGCGGCAGCTCACATCCGGCTCCTCCCTTATTACGGACAGTCCCTGTCGATTGGTTATGGCAATGTCCCCTCCCTCTGGTGGATTCTAGAGTAGGGTCACACTGCAGTAGGGCATGACTCTGCCATTTTGTATGGCAGAAACTATCAGGTCGATCCCCTTGCATTGGAATCACCCTTTTGAATAACATAATGTGCATTAACATGCGGTCCTCGTGATTTTGGAGGGAATCCTCTCTCCTTAAGCTGTTGCAACACATGATAGCTGAGTATATATCCCAGGCTAGGCAAAACTCCCTCCAGTATGCTGCACATGATAACAGTCCAAATGTGAGTACTCTGTGGTTCCCTGTGCCTCAGCTGCTAGTAGTAAAGTGGCAGTTCCTCCAGCAGAGGTTCCTGGCACCGCGACTCATGCACCCCTCCTCAGACACTACCTAACAGTACTTTAACGTCACCCCGTTATGGCCCCGACACTGCAGTCTCTTTCAGAGGTTTCTGGGCCCCTGGAAACCAAAACACCCCCTCCAGGCATCCCACACGAATCAGGCTTCAGGGTGACTTAGAACCAGAGCAATAGCAATCTGCCTTCTCACAGGTTACCCTTTAGGTCGGCACAGGCTGCAGCTTTCTGTCGTGGAAGTTGGGTCGCTGTTATGGTATGCAGGAGTCCCCTAGAGCTACAACTAGCCTCCCATCGTTCTTTAGTATTTTGGAAGCATACTTTCTTTGTCTCTGTTCTGCTTCGCTGAATGCCTGTCCGGTTGATCTCAGCAGCGCCTCCAAATGTATCAGTTTTCCCCCACCCTCTGGGAGATTTGCCCTGCTACCAGATGTGTAGTTCTGGTACCTACTGGCTTACAGGATACTGAGGTGTCCACCGGTGGTGTTGGGGACATCACGACAGACTTCTGGCATATTAGCTGGTTCATTCTCACTTTGGTGTCAGCGCCTCCATGTCTTGCAGGCTCCAGGAATATGAAGGCAATCCCTGCAGGAGAACCACACTCTACTCCCCCTGATAAAATATACTCCTGCCTGGAGTGGAATCTAACTAGAGCGGTCTTTAATGCAACATAGCATGTATCAGCATACACTGCCGGACAGCAATCACTATGTGGCCTCTCATTCCTCTGCATGGTCCCTGGACATCCACCCCTGGCCTAGGGCACCAAGGGCAGTCCAAACTCTTCCCTGACTCCCTAATAGAGCCAGAGGTACGGTAATCACCCCCCACTCCCCAAGGGGAAGGGACAGCAGGTGCCAGAGCCCTGTACACCTGTGTGATACTAGTCTCTCTCAAGGGGAGAGACAACTAGCTACATTTAGTGTTGTAGTCCCTTAAGTACCGAGGGGAAAGGTCCAAGATCTGAGTCCCTTATTGGGCAGAACACAGGCCTTAGCCCACCTCCTCCCCTGTCACTCAAGGGTGCTGCTGCTGGTGGGGAAAACCCAGGACTGGTCCTGACACTGCCTGCACTGTTACCAGGGCTTACATGTCAGGGAGGGCAGATTAGTAGCCAAACCCAGACATGGCTACACATCTATAAATCCTAATTCTCTGTCTGCTCTGTAACTTTGTGTATCTTTGGTTCAAGCCACATCTGTTCTCTTTGAAAAATAAAATGTACTTGTTTACTTATGAGGATAGCAACTCCTTTGTCATTGGGTTTGAAGACCAGTACACTTGCGGGTAACGCTTATCCCCGTATTTCGAGGCTGCTTTTCTGGAAAAGTGAGTCTCCTGGAGTAAGTATGTGTCTGCTTTTTGTTTTTTTGTAAATCAATTAATGCTGATTTGAGGGCTGTTTACCCCAAAGATTTAATGTGATAATCTTACAATGAGTTGAAAAGTTTTATCTTAAGATTGCTGTATCTATATATATAAAATTGAATTTTGTGAGGTTGGTGCTAGATGTGGTGAATCTGATTGGTCCTCAGCCTCTGGCCAATCAGATTGGTGGCTCTATGACGTCACCCAACTGCCACTCTCTTCTTCTCCTCACCCGCAGCTCACCTTCCCCCTCGGCCTCACCCAACTGACACACACACACCTCACCTCCGGCTCCCCCCCCATCACCCCCCCTCCAGCTCACCTCCCCTCAGGGAATCCACCAGGCTCACCCGAGCACCGGCCAGCAGCAGCATGCGGGTAGTGTCGCCACCGACACAGCTCCGCGGGGGGGGGGGGGAGGGGGGAACTGCCGCCGCCTCCAGCCGCCTCTCCCCCACCACACCGTTTCTCAGCAGCGCCTCGCCTCACCTCCCCACCCGCCGCCGACACAGCTCCGCGCGGGGGAGGGGGAACCACCGCCGACAACACCCGCCTCTGCCCCACCATCTCCCACCCTCTCTCAGCAGCGCCTCACCTCTTCCCCACCCGCTGCCGACACAGATGCGGGGGGGGGGGGGAGGGGGAAGGACAACACCACTGCAGCCGCATCTGAGCCCACCACCACCACCCCCCCCTCTCAGCAGCGCCTCACCTGTCCACTCGCCGCCGACACTAGCGCGCCACCGCCAGTCAGCAGGGGGGGGGGGAGTCAGGAGAGAGGGGGGGGAGGGAGTCAGGAGAGAGGGGGGGAGAGGGAGTCAGGAGAGAGGGGGAGAGGGAGTCAGGAAAAGGGGGGTGGGGGGGAGTCAGGAGAGAAGCCCACACATAAATACATACTGACTGACACACACTGACTGACTGACTGACACACACTGACTGACTGACACACACTCACTGACTGACTGACACACACTCACTGACTGACTGACACACACTGACTGACTGACACACACTCACTGACTGACTGACACACACTCACAGAGACTTTCATCAGAGTGAGACCGCCCTGGCGGTCCGCGTGCCAGGAGTTCGGTTGGAGGATCAGACGGATTCATCACACGTCGGACCCTTTGCGAAGCCAGTTGCTGATCCGAGTACCGGAGTGCTCGGCAGGTACCATACAGTCATAAGTGCACCAACGGGCCCCTTAGTGTAACTGTGACTGCGCAGTCACCCAGGTTCTCTCCAAGAGTGCGGGACATTGGGGGGGATTCTCGGGACACTGGGTGGGATCACCTGGTGTTGGGGAAGCGTCCTGCGCGACGCAGTAGGTGTCTCCTCTAGAGAGGGACACAGGTTATATTATTGTATTGTAGTGATATGTTGTTTGCATGTTAGTAAAGTCCTTAGTTATTATACCTCACCGTGTATGTTATTATTGATTGTCCTGCTAGGAACCACTCCCCCTCTGGTGGGAGCCATCGCAGGTGGAGGCGCTGTATCGAGTAAGTGGTTGTCCCTAGTATAATTGCCCCAGGTTCCCCGTGGCGGAAGCTCAGCCCTCCTGCGAGCCAACAGGTAACGCACCACACCTATGGTAACACCGTATGTTCCTTGCACCCACATCAGATCTGCGATTGGGGGGGGGGAATACCCGTTACAGTTAGAAAAGGAAAACCAGTATCTTAAGATGCAGGAATTCATACAGCTCATTATAATATCTGTCTATATTTCGCCAGTTGTCCGTCACATTCGTGGTGCAAAGTGCCTTGATACAATTAAATAAATAAAGCCCTCCTCAAACTCACAAAGTGCAGAGGAAGCATTCATAATAGTGCCTAAATATGGGTCGAATGCAAGAGAAGAAACAAACGCAGGGGATACGCAGACTACACTATAGCATGAGTCTTATGTATGCAGATTTGTGTAGCGTTTGCAGTCACAACCCCTCCACCTTTTTGTCTTGATGCAATGGCGCGTATTTAATATGCTATGAAACCTCTTCCCAGTGCTGGCGTTTAGTCTTTTGAATTGGCACTGGCAGCCAATAGAAAGCG
This sequence comes from Ascaphus truei, assembly GCF_040206685.1. Classification (NCBI taxonomy): domain Eukaryota; kingdom Metazoa; phylum Chordata; class Amphibia; order Anura; family Ascaphidae; genus Ascaphus; species Ascaphus truei. The sequence continues at coordinate 351,570 of NC_134495.1, forward strand.
GTCACATCATCGTAAGGAAACCTTGCAGTTTCCGACTGGGTGACCCCCACTGCCATCTGTTTCTTCCTTGCAAGTACTGGCAAAAGTCCAAAAATGAATATCCCTGTGTTAATATATATCTGGTTTGTGGGGTAAATGGGGTAAATGGCTGCGGTGAGATGTCCCATTCCACTTTTTTATTTTTTTATTGCTGAATTGAGGAATTTCTTGGGTGAAAAAACAGTCAAATACCAACAAACTCTAAACATTGTGATTCTGACATAATTAGGAGTGGAACTAGAATGCTAATTGGCAGTGGGCACAGTCTTTTCCTACAGTTCTAGGATATTTAGCCGCCGGCATCTCGTCGCCGTCGCCAATCAGCCGGGATATTTACGATTGTTACGCTGCAAAGGTAGGCCCCTTAACCTACAACCCCTAACTTTTACTCCTTACCATATCCCCCTAATCTGACCCCTTACTCTAAAAATCTTACCCTAAAACTCCTAATCTTGAACACTTACCCTAAAGTTAACCCCTAATAGTAATACACTTACCTCAGCAGCTAAATGGCTGAGGCGAGATGTCCCATTCCACTTTTTAATTTTTTTTATTGCTGAATTGAGGGATTTCTAGCCACGTAATGTTCTGGAGCTAACCAAACTATTCCATCCCTATGAAAATTAAACGTATTCATTTGTGTATTACTAATTCAGTTATTCCTAAAATCTGGGGCTTTCAGAGGATGGAGTTGAACACGTACTGCCTTATTTAATAGATCTTCTTCTTTATTTGGAAAAACGCGTGTGGAAACTGCATCATTGCTATATTGTTTTTTTCTTTGCATTCCTGGATATCGCACATGTGCTAAACTAAATCAGAGTGCAGAGCACAAACACTCAACTTGCATTTCCAGTAACTTTTCCATTAGAATCTATACACGCCAACTAAAGTTAGCACCTTCAGAGTTAATGGCACAGTGTTACTATTCAAGCTGCATGCATCAAAGTACTGACCTGGTCTATCCAGAGCTTGCCCACAATTATGTTGTGCACGGTGGAGGTGACTTTACGCCAGACATAGTGATTACCACTGGAGTGGAACTCTAGATGAATGTCACCTGTGAGCGCAGACACATGACAGAGGAAGAATGAGCCTGGGCACATCAGGCGTCGGAGGATTTAAGATAACATCTGGGTATTGATTTAGAAGTTGATCAACCTTAGCTTTGCCTCCAGATAAAACGCGATTACATTTCTTATCTAACAGATGCTTCAATCACTGTAACGGCTTAAAAACTACAGATTAGCTATTGAAAAAGTGAACATAACTTGGAAGTGCATTAAATACGCCATTGTGAGGTCAGTGCTTACAATACGTCACAGGCCTCTCTTTCAAGGTGGGTGATATATCAGATTGCTCAATTAGCAATGTCTTTTCTTCCTAACACGGGCTGTAAAACAACTCGCACAAAATAGTTCAGAGAACCAAAATCCCACAGGACTGCTCCAGTATAGACGCTCAATACGTCATTGGCTCCTGACAATATATCGAGAATATTTCTGTCAGGAACTGGTCCCGTTTCATGCTGATCATTCCACTAGAGCAGTGATTTCCAACCTTTTTTGTTTGGAGGAACCCTTGAAGTATTTAGAAAAATCTCGGGGAACCCCTTTCTGGCTGACACATATTAGGTTCGACAGGGGTCAGTCACAAAATTTAACACCTCACGAGCCACCTCTATTTCCCACCCTTTACCCATGTATTTCTCTCCCATCCATCTCACTAACTCTCCCCCCTCCCGCCTCGCATGTATTTACCCCTTGCGTCTCACTCTTACTCCCTCTTTTCCTCACTCACTCCCTCCTGCCCCCCTCTCTTCTCTCACTCGCCCCTACCTTCCCTCAATTACACCACTCTCTCTCAATCCACCCTACAAAATACATATTACAAAACCCCACCCCCAGGGGGGAGGGGGGTCTGTGGTCCATAGGAGGAACCCCTGAAACTGCTTCCACGGAACTTCTGGTTGGGAATCACTGACCTAGAGGCAGTGAATTGGTCAGCTAGCTACATAATGGGGCAACAAATAACCTGATTAGGCCCAGTCCTATACTAAAACACAAGCTTATCTCTTACCCAATGGCATGATGGAGAGATATTTGCCCCTGAATTTGCTGGCAATGGTGATTTCTTGCCGAAGGGTCCATCCATTTCTGGAGTAGACATGATGGGCTGCAGCTGGTGGATGGTGACTGACCTGAAAAGTAAAATAAACAATGTTCACGAGCAGGGCTTAACAAATTGCCCAAAAAGCTACTCGCCCAACCAAAAAAGCTACTCGCCCCTGGCCCCAATGTAAAAAAAATGCCATAAATTCCTAATAAGAAAAATTCTGCGTCTCTCCGGAACCATTCTTTTCCCAGTTTATTTTCCCAAAACAATCTGCAACATTTGTAGTGGCACAAGTCTACAATTCTTCATCTCCTCCCTCTCCCCCCCATTCAATACCTCCTCCCTCCATCCTCTCTCTCCTCCCTCTCCCCTCCATCCTCTCTCCCCTGCATCCTTTCTCGCCCTCTCCCTCCATCCTCGCTCTTCCTCCCTCTCCCCTGCATCCTCTCTCCTCCCCATCCTTTCTCTCCTCCGTCTCCTCTCCCCCCGCCATCCTCTCTCCTCTCCCTTCCATCCTTTCCTCCCTCTCCCCTCCATCTATTCCTCCCTCTCCCGTCCATCCTCTCTCTCCTCCTCCTCCCCTCTAACCTCTCTCTCCCCTCCATCCTCTCCTCCCCCTCCCTTTTCTCTCTGCTCTCTCTCCTCCCTCCTCACTCCCCTTACCAGTACACAGACACACACACACCCCAACACTGATCAGCACACACGCTCCCACTTACACACGCACACTCTCCCACTTACACACACACTCTCTCTCACGCACACACTCCCACACGTCACCCTCTCACCCCTTGCACCTGATACGTCACCCTCTTCCCCCTCACACATCACCCTCTACGCCCCTTGCATCTCAGAACCCCCTTTGCATCTCAGATCACCCCCCCCCCCCCCCTTGCATCTCAGACGAACTCCTCTCCTGCACATCGCGTGCCAAACTTACGGCGCGGAGGTACGGCCGCAGCAATAGCAGAGCGAGTCGCCTGCAGCAGGCGACGTCAGGCACAACTGTCAGCGCTGGCCAGGACAATGTCTGTGTGTCCATGTCCCCTTCCCCAGGTACCTGCTCCAGTCGCTGCCTCCGCCTCAGGCCTCGTTCAGGGTGTCAGCTGCAGGACTCGGAGGGAGGGCGTGAGGGAGGCAGTGCTGCAGTTTGCTGGGCGATCTGTGTTTATCCCCCAGCAGACTTTTCAGCATTGGGGAGGGGGCGGGGTTACACACGGCAGGGTAAGTATCCAAGTTGCAGTCATGAAATCATTCTGAAGAATGATTTCATTGGCTGCCTTGGTCCCTGTGACGCTGCTGCAGCTCCAAAAAACGAAATTCTCGTTTATTGAAACTGTAGTCAGCTTCAACTCCTGGCTTCGGAGACAGGGCAGTTGCTACCCTGAAAACCAGTATTCAAATTGAATACTTTGTTTCTCACGGCAGCACGCACGGCAGCACGCCCTCCCTCCGAAGCCAGCACCCTGAACGAAGCCATATGTCTCCGCCGGTTCCGCAATGCCATCAGCAGCACGCGCCATCTGTGACCCGCCGCCAGTGAGCAGCCACGCCCCCCGCAACACTCTCCTAGTGGCTTCTGCCTGACGGCGCCCCACCCCTCCCACGCTCCTATTGGATGAGGCCTCAGCCACACAAACCTCCTCTTACCCTGCGAACGCAGACGATTTATTCTATGCTCTATTCTTTCTACGCTACACAGATAGCGTAAGGAGAATACGGGTGAGTGATGTGTCACCGGCGGCTAAAATGCACACGGCCCAGGTGAGTGCATTTGTCGAGCCCTGTTCATGAGTATGACAATTGCTGGGCAGGTTTTCGGATTTGATGCAGATTCTTAATGCACAACCAAGAATAATTGACGTTGATGCAGACTGCTCATTCTATAACTACCATAGCATACAGGAAAAGATATTCTCGTGTTTACACAATGACTTCTTTCATCCATCTACTGTAGGGTCATATTTTCTAAGCAGTGTTCCATAAGACACCTTCTGGGCCAGAAGAAAGGGAAATGAGCTGCAAGGGCCATCCTGGCTAACCTGTGCTGGAAAGGTCTTATGGGGTAGCACTGCGTGGGGAATATGAGCTCAAATCAAACTAAGCTCACAGAACATTGGTTATTAAAGTAAACCCGTCAAGGCCAAAAGAAGTTTGCTTCACAACTAGTTTCATTCATTGGTTATTCACATTGGCAGTAAATGCTGCAAGAAAAGTCTGTGCAAAGGGAGGAAAAGAGGAGCCGTCTGAAGATTCAAAAGGATGACACAGCTGTATCTTTCTGGCATGAAAAAGCAACATGAAAGGTTACCAGCCCCCAAATCCATCATTAGCGTTTCCCTATTTCCCTCCACAACATGCTGCCCTAAAATGGCAATGTATTACATTATACTTTTATATGTCTTCTTTTTTTTCAACTTCAAATTTTAATTGTGTTTTTTTAATTTTTTTCCAAAGGGCATAACAGGCACCTGAACATTTTGTTACATGAGCTCTCTTATATAAACGCCCCATCCCTGCCTCCTGAGACACAAACACAAAAAACGTCACCATGACGTAGGGAAGAGAGGGGAGGGAAGAGGGGGGAGAGCTGCCATCTTCTTCGTGTCTCGTCCATTGGAGGGCACTGCACCTTGGCTTCCTCCGTCCGGCGGATCCTGTGATGCCTCTCCTATTTTAATAAACAAGCCTATCCCTGTGTGGTGTTGACCTCGTGTCTGTCTCTATGTGGAGCTTAAACTAGACCATTCCATCCCATTCCCTTACCCGTTACTTACGATTGAAGGAAAACGCACTTAATCCTGTCACAGCCACACAGTGGCACTGCTCACTCCTTGGATATCTGTCTGAGTCAACCAAGGCAGCCAGACCTTTTGGAAATTTGGGCCAGTGTCGTTAACTAAACTTGTCAACTTTTCCATCTGGCACACAAACCAAATTCTGTTCCAAATCTTTTCAAAATCGATAGAATTGTGTTTTGGTTCCACAAGGCTGCGATCTCGCACCTCACAGCTGTTGCAAAATGAGGAATTATTTTATTCTCTGCTCTGGATAGCTCTTGTGCTGGTTTGTTTAACAAGAACAACTAGGGATCCAGTCGAATTGAGGCTTAAAATCCTCCGTAGCCAATTTCTAAATTGTTCCCATAAAGGGGCTATTCGAGGACAGGACTACAGCATGTCAGCCATAACAAAATCAAAGTGTAGAACCTCAAAGTTCATCCATCGAGCCACCGGTTCTCCACATTGCACATTGCCTAGAGCACAAGGGGGAGTAACCCGGGACAAATTTGGACAATTTTACTGGACTGAGGTACCACCTCATTAAAATTTTATATGAATTCTCCTTCAATGTCGTACATATGGAACTTTTGGCCGCTGCATTAAAAATCTCTGTCCAGTCCTCGTCTTCTAGGGTCTTGTCCAGGTCTGACTCCCATTGAGTCATGAAACTTAGCTTCTGTTTATAGTCTTTACCTGAACCGATTACTCCTCTGTATATTCTAGATGTTAGTCCCCGTGTGTCATTGCCCAACATACAGACCGTTTCAAAATTCGTCAGCGGATGACGTACCGTGTGTTTGGTATAAAACGACCGCATTTGGAGGTAACTAAAAAATTCTGTGATAGGGATGTCTTTTTCTGACAATCTGTTCGAATGTTTTAATGGTGATTCTACCCTCCAAATCCTTCAATCTACTAATCTCCTTATGTCTCCAAATCTGTTTTATGTCTGAAGTTCTTACTATCTAACCCAGGAGCAAAGTTTGGATTGCCATATTAAAGGGGTCATCAGGGAATGCCTAGAAGTCAACGAGCATCTAAATTTGGTGGTCTCCCAGACTGCAAGTGAATTGAGCATGGAGGACAGTGGATTATTCAATGCTTTAAGCCTGGATTTCAGGTACCAAATTAGGTTGCAAAGTTCCAGAGGGGCAGATAGTTCGCTCTCTAAGGCCACCCACCTTCGGATCTCAGGGTCTATATGACACTGTATAATTTAACTTAATTGAGCCGCCTTATAATATGAAAACAAGCAAAGTACCACCAGCCCACCCGCTTCCTTAGGTCTTTGTAAAATTCTTGCTTTTATCTGTGGTTTCTTATTCCTCCAGATACATTTAGAAATTTGGGATTGCATGGACGGAATGTCTGAAGAAACCACATGAGAGTCTGAAACAAGTATAATAGACGGGGTAGAAGGTTAATATTAACGCTGTAAATTCTCCCAATCCATGAGATTCCATATGAGGACCACTCCCTCAATTCTCCCCTCAAGGATGGTAAGAGTTTAGGATAGTTTGCCTAATATAGTGACTTTACATTTTTTGTGATGGTCACCCCTAAATATTTGATTGCTTTGAATTACCAATTGAAATTAATCTCTATTAGCTTTACTATATCTTTTGGGATATTCAGGCTGAGGGCTTCAGATTTGACCTGATTAATTTTAAATCCTGACACTATTGAGTTTCCCTAAAAGGTCGAAGAGGTTGAGTAGAGAGGTGAGGCCATGATACTGTCAGAATAACATAATCCGCTTATAACTCCACTTTGAGAAATTGAGACTTAATTTTGATTCCTGATATGTCCTGATTACTTCTGATTTGGGCGGCTAGTGGCTCCATACATAGGGCAAACAACAGGGGAGAAAGCGGGCGGCCCTGTCTTGTGCCACTCTTAATTCTGAAGTGCTCTGAGAGAAAGACCTGGTAGATGACCCTTGCTGCTGGTCTGGTGTATAGCGCTTTGATTGTCCTTAAGATTCTGCCCCCGAACCCGAACACCCCCAGCATGGCATCTAGATATGGCCAGTCTATTCTTTCAAAGGCCTTTTCTGCATCTAAGCTTAACACAATCCCCCGGATCTTGTTGGCATTAATAAAATCAATTACATCAATAACTCTCCTAGTGTTGTCGGCCGCTTGTCTATCTTTAACAAATCCAACTTGATCCCGGTGAATCAGCCTGGGCAGGATAGAGCTCAATTTGTTGTCCAATAATTTTGAATAGATTTTAATATCCTGAACTCTTCCAACTCCGGGTACCCCTTGTCGTCTCCCCCGCGAACGGTGGCATGTCCTGGTAGTTTCTTTCGTTCCAGTTGGATACCTCCTGAGCCTGTCGGTGCCGTTACTGCGGGTTTCGCGCCATTTCTCCACCACCATCTTGGTCAACGTGCCTCTCTCCTCTTCTTCCAGGGAGTACATGTAGTGCTCCTCCCAAGGGAGAAAAAATCGATGCACCGCCGGAAAGATTCATGCAGAGGCTGAGAAGTGTGACTGTAAAAAGACTTTATTGCAGCATAGTGGAGCTCTAGCGGATCCTCTGACGCGTTTCAGCCGCGGGGGCCTTTGTCAAAGAGTGATCTGCCAGAAGCAAAAAGAGTCCTGTAATAGAGAGCCAAATCAGTGCACCTGTAGAGCAACGAGGTGCAGGTGCACTGGATGATTCAACTAACACAGGAAACACACCAATACATATACAAACAAAAAGGTTAAAAAACTGGTCTCAAGCATGTTTAAATAAAGATGCATTGAAAGATGTTAATCAGAAACATATAAATGAGACCAACATAAGTAAAAGACATGTTAAAAAATATTTAGAGCTACCGAACCAATGCTGAAAATAATATATAATGTGATGATATCATAAACTTAATAAAGTAATATGAACTGAAAAAATCAAAAAGTCAAATGACTAAAAAAATAATAATGAAGTGAGGATGTGATAATAAATCTAATACTAATAATACAGACAATAATAATTAATATATAATATAAAACATAAGAACAAAATATCCCAGACATAAATAAGAATCAAGTGTGTAAAAAATGTTTCAATTCCCATTCTACATTGAGTCCTTTGGGACAAAGAGTATCCAATGAGAAAATCCAAAACATCTCCTGTTTGTTAAGGGAGTTTTGTCGGCTGTTGCTGCTGGGGGGAGGCTTAACTGAGACTGTAAGTTTTTGCCCCCCCCAAGCTCTGCTTTTGACCCCCCAGCTCAGTTTTTGACCCCCCACACCCCCCAGCTCAGTTTTTGACACCGCCCCCCAGCTCAGTTTTTGACCCCCACCCCCAGCTCAGTTTTTGACCCCCCAGCTCAGTTTTTGACCCCCCAGCTCCGTTTTTGACCCCCCCAGCTCCGTTTTTGACTTCACCCCCAGCTCCGTTTTTGACCCCCCCCCAGCTCCGTTTTTGACCCCCCCAGCTCCGTTTTTGACCCCCCCCAACACACACAGTGACAGACACTCACAGTGACAGACACTCACAGTGACAGACACACACACACACACACAGTGACAGACACACACACACAGTGACAGACACACAGACACACAGTGACAGACAGACACACACACAGTGACAGACACACACGCACAGTGACAAACAGACACACACACACAGTGACAGACACACACACACAGTGACACCCCCGTCCCCCTGCCTTCCCCTCACCCCCTGCCCCTGCCATCCCTTCACGCCTCTTCCCGTCTCCCGCCTGTGCCTTTCACCCACCTGCCGCCTCACACCCCTGCGCCCCACAGCCGCCACCCGCACTCAACAGACACCTGCCAACTCTCACCCACTCTAAACACACCCGCCACCTCTCACCCACCCGACACACTTGAAACATGCCTGCCGCCTCCCGCCCCTACGCACCGACATCACTGACCAGCCGTCACACCCACTCACCACCCACCTGCCGCCTCACACCCACCCGCCACACTCACACCCCTACGCACCGACATCACTGACCAGCTGACGCCCGCACTCACCAGACACCCGCCGCCTCACACCCTAGCGGGAACCCCACCCACAGCCAGCACTCACTACCCACCCGCCACCCGTACTGAACACCCACCTGCCGCCTCACACCCGCTCACACCCTAGCAGGACCTCCACCCACAGCCAGCACTCACTACCCACCCGCCACCCGTACTGAACACCCACCCACCGCTTCACACCCGCTCACACCATTGCGGGACACCCACCCACAGCCAGCACTCGCTACCCACTCGCCACCCGTACTGAACACCCACCCGCTGCCTCACACCCACTCACACCCTAGCGGGACACACCTCACATTTTACATCATTTATGTCACCAAAATATACATTGTACTGTGGTGTCTTTACAATAAACCATTTTTAAACAACAACATAGTATTACATTTTCTTCCATGTTTCTTTTCAACATTATTATACAAGCTTTCCACCAAATAGTCATCCTATTGTTCCCCTATTTATATATAATACTACCTATTACGGATTTACATTCCGTGCAACGCCGGGTATATCGGCTAGTGGCATATAAATTTGCCTCACTAAATGTCCTGCCAAACACCTGTTTTTGACTACAGCCTAGCTCCTAAACCACAGAAAACCCCCCACTGTTTTTCATGCCTCTAGGAAAGATACAGGTACGACAGCTGCATTGCTGGTAATACTAGCAACTGTGGTGTGCCAAAGCTGCTTCACAGCAAACAAGGAGAATGAGTTTGACTAGAGTACCAGTGCATGAAGGAAAACCAATCCCACCAACCATGTCAACTGCAAACCTCGCCATTATACACAAAGAGGATTGGGACCCTATGCAATGCGGTAGCTACCATCCGATTTCCCTACTGAACAATGACCTCAAACTATATAGCAAAATCCTGGTAAATAGGGTTCAACCTATCTTGCCAAGATTGATTCATATAGACCAGGTGGGATTCGTCTCGGGAAGACAAGCTTCAGATAAGACTCTGGAAAATAATATAGTGGATCATGTTCATCTAATTGGAACTAGAGCCATTCTTCTGAGCCTTGATGCAGAGAAGGCGTTCGACAGAATAAATTGGGTATTCTTGGATAAACATTGCAGAAATGTGAATTTAAAGGTTCCTTTTTAGAAGGAATCCGAGCATTATACCAAAATCCGACCACTGTAGTTAAGCTCCCAGAGAATGATTTCGAACCGATTAGAATTAGGAATGGAACAATACAGGGCTGCCCATTGTCCCTTCTCCTCTTCGTCCTATCAATTGAACCCATAGCCACAAATATTCGAGCAAATATAAACATTCAGGGCATCGTAATTTTTTGCAGATGATATCATTTTAATATGAGCGAGTCCCCAGATATCTTTACCCAACCTCCAAAAGAATTCAGGAAAATCTCAGGGTACAAAATTAACAATGACAAATCAGAGGCCCTAAATTTGAATCTCCCAGCCCTGGAGATTAAATTACTAAAATTGAATTTTAACTACAGATGGAGTTCCTCTCACATTAAATATTTGGGAGTAAATGTGACCAGGCACTATCACTCCTTATATCGGAGTAATTACCCACCCAAAGATCTGGCAAAGTGGGACGGGTTCCAGGTGTCTTGGATCGGGAGAATAGAATCGGTGAAGATGAACGTACTCCCTAGGTTATTATATCATTTTCAGACCCTCCCGGTCCAGATACCTGGATCCAAACTAAACAAATCTACAAAATAGAATATTCAATTTTATCTGGCAGGGCAAGAGACCCAGGACAGCTAGGTGAGTTATGCTGACCTCAAGAGCGAGAGGGGGAATGGGAGTCCCAGATATTTCAAAATATTAACAAGCTGCCCAATTGCGGCAGGTTTTGGTATGGAATGCTGATCCGGCCCAATATTGCTGATTGGCCATAGAATCTCAATACTCAAGAACGTCTTCTCTGCCGATACCCCTGTGGGCCCCGGATAAACAGGAATCAAATATAAAATAGTTTCAGCTGGGCTCAATGAGATGTACCTGGGATGGCTGGACTAAGTCCAAGGATAAATTTAAACTCGCATCACCCTCCTCACAACTCACCCCACTTTTCAATAACCCCAATTTTCCCCCAGGATGTGACTCTAAACAATTCGACCAATTTAAAGTTAAGAACATTAGGACAATAGCCAACTTACTACACGAAGGAAAACTTCTTGGCTTCCAAGAGCTTTGGATCAAATACGAAGCATCAGATCTCCACATGTTTAAATACCTCCAGATTAGGCACTTTTTGCAAAAAAATTCTCCAAAAGATAGAATTCCCCCCTCTCTCAAATTTCGAATTTTTTTGTAGAAGAGGTCTGTAGCAGAAAGGCCTGATCACAAAAATGTATGACGGTATGGAAGGTTCAGTGGACTCCCGCGACCACAATTACAGTATATACTCAAATGGGCGGCTGACCTAAACGTGGAAATTGATAACGATGATTGGGAGGATATTTGGGAGTTTGCCGCAAATACCTCCATATGTATCACTATTAAAGAAAACATTTCTAAGAACATATTTCAATGGTACCTCACACCAAGCAGACAAACAAATTTACCCTGCAGTGTCTGATCTGTGTTGGAGGGGTTGTGGACAGAGAGGTGACACAGCACACGTTTGATGGACATGCCCAGCTATTCAGCAATATTGGTTCACTATCCAAACTATTATTAAAGACATAACAGAACTATCAATCCCCTTGGACCCACTGATTTTTTTTTTTTGCTTGCAAAACCAGTCAAAGATATCAGCCGCCCTCTGAGGCGACTAATCACATTCATACTGACTGCGGCCAGGTGCTCTGTTGCGGCCTTCTGGAAGACAATAACCCCCTGCCCCCTCCAGACAAACTGTAGAGAAAAGAATAAATGAGGTGATGCTGATGGAAAAAATTACTGCTTTTCTGAAACACTCGACTTACGACTTGTATAAAACGTGGGACCCAATCTAGTTTATTCAACCCTAGCTGAAGATATAGATTTAAAGAACCCAAAGCTACACCGATCGATAACAAGAAAATCCACCCGATACAGACCCAAAAGGGTTGAGTTCGAAAAAGCCAGTGGGGACGGGAGGCCATACTTACCCGCCCCCCTCTGCCTCCCCCTTTTCCTCCTCTCCCCCCCTTCTCCTTGTCTCTCTTATCTGTGCCCCCCCCCAAATACTTTTCAACATGGTATAAATACTGAACAGTACTAGTTGTTTCTCCTTTACCAACTGAATTAATGCCTATATAATTGCAGATGTTGTTATAAACAGGCTAAAAGTAACTATTCAAGAACAACCCAATATGCTTCTTATCCTATAATAATTATACCATTTCTAATCTTATACATCTGTATGTTCCCATCGTTATACTGTTGGATATCTGTACTCTGTGAAAAAATCTAGTAAAATATTTTGAAGAAAAAAAGGGTTAACCCTTCACTGCCAGAGAGATGCAATACATTTCATTGCAACGTGCTTCTGACATTATGAAGTGAAGACTTTTAAAATCTGAATTTAAGGAGTTTCCTATGGAATATCAAGGTCATGAGGCTTTAAGGTTTCCAAATCCAGGTGAGTCACTAATGATTTCTGGCAGACATGATGTGATGTGAGCGCTGTACTTGTTTATATGTGACAACATGTGCCCCCCTGCTGCAGACTTGCTGAAAGTTTAGGGTAGTTGGACTAATGTGATGTGTGACAAGCTTACAGTAGCTGCATTTGATGGATGAGTAACATAAGTATAAGCCTTTAGCCACTTCTATTGATCAGGATGACACACAGAGGCCTGAAGGATAACAGTGACTCAAGAACATTGACAAAATTGATTACACAAAAACCATAAAAGCCATAGATGGAATAAAAAAAAAAATAGGCATGGGAAGCTATGCTTTTATGCATTCCATTTCTAAGATCCCATTCTAAAACTTAAACTCTGATCTACGGGTTGTATCACCAGAAATAGGGTACTCCATGGATTTGTGAATATAGTTGTACACATTATATAAACCTGTTTCCCAAAGTCCGACTTCTCTCCTTATATAATTTGATCAAGGGGACAACCCTGAGCCTTCATTTTTTTAAATCTTGCTTAAAGGATTGCTGATTCTTTAAAACAAGACGGATATGATCCCCGTCAGACTTCCTGTTCTCCATCTTGAAACACATAAAAATGTGGAGAATAAAACAACTGCGCATGTTCTATGTGGGGTGCAAGACGCAGGCCAGTCACTGGCAGTCAAGTTTTAGGCTGCTCAAAGTAGTCAGTAGCACCCGGCCATAGTGGGCGCGACGGCGATGGCGACGTGATGTCACAGCTACCAAAATCGCTGTAGTCAAAAGAATTTGAGATTTACAGCCGCACCACGTGAACTATTGTAACCTTCTGCTGCCCGGCCTTCCTGCAGCTCACCTGTCTCCTCTACAATCTATCCGGATGGCTGCTGCTACAATCACTTTACCCTCTCCTAAATCTGTCTCAACATCTCTCCTGTTGAAATCCCTCTCCTGGCTTCCTATCAAATCCCATATTACTTCCAAAATGTTTTGGTGTGAATCCCCTGTTGGGAATTTCTCGACTACGGGCTTAATGAATGACCCTCGAGTCTCATCCAGTGTTGTAGATGGGAGGAGGGATAGCAGGAATAAAAACGGAATACATTTTTAAAAAGACAATGAAAATACGGTGTTAAAAAAAAATATATATATATATTTACTTTTACTATTGTGAAATCCATCCGCAATAGTCTATAAGATTTTAAAGTAAACCATTTTAAATTGTATTGCCACCTAGAGATCACCTTTTTCTCTCTTTCTTTTGTGTGTGTGGACATTTTACATTGGGAAATTAAAATTACACATATTGAACAAACAGAGGTTGCCTTGGTAACCGGTACTGCTAGTAAAGTTACAAAAGAAGGAAATAGTTGTTCAATATCAGGGTGGATTATTGCTTCTGGGAGGTGGGATGGCTTTGTATTTTAAGTAATAATTTGAAATGTAAAGGACATCATTTAATTTCATGATAAGCAGTGATTTAGTGATCACTAAGTCTATATAAACACACATTTAAGACAGCCATATGATTACCAGAAATAGGTGTAATGATGTTTTAGGTTGTGATGCCTTATAGTGGATTAACATAAAAGTATAATGTGCATAAATATCTTCACAATGGATGTATATTCCATTCATATACTGTGATTTTTACTTGTATGTGGCAGAGTTTCAACGGTTCAAAGAACAACAAGTTCTAAACCCATATGCAATACCCTGAAGCTGTTCTCTTGTTTAGGAAGATTTCCGTTCCAGTCATAGATGGAGGGCTACTAGGAGGAAGAAAGGTCTATAAGGAAAAGTTGGTAAATGGGGAAGGGTGCTTGGGCAGATCAGAGTTATAACCAGACATTCGATATGAGATGCAGAAATAAACATGTAAGGTTAAAGCTTGAAGGCTATGACAAGAACATTGAAGTACAGGATTTCACTGGAAGTCTGCAGAGGGATTTCTTGTGAGAAAAGATAATTATTACTGATTCCCAAGTACCTTTTTAAAATGGTCTTGTGATTATGTTGTAAAAGTAATCTATGCATTCTGAATAGCATAGATTATATGACACAATTGGCTGCCTGACACTATGTGGTATAATGTATCAGGCTACTGTCGTTGTTCTCAATGCTCTTTACAAGATTCACCAGCCACCGCAGGTTTTAGGACTAACCAAAGCCCACAGGTGATTATACCACGCAATGTTTGAGAAGCACTAGTATAAAATATTTTGCCATATTAAAGCTTGTACTCTCTCTTCTCCAATCTCTTACCTGCTCACATAGGGACCTGAATCCTAGGTCTTCTAGCCGGTCAAGTTCGTAAGTTTCGCCAAGCAATGGGTTAAATGGCTTTGCTGTCCTGTGGACTGTGGTGGAGTAGGAAGACACAGAGAAAGCTGCAACAAAACACATCTGTTCGCTGGAACTCTCACATTTCACTGCCTTGTCCAGCAGTTCATGGTATTCCAGGTCTTCAGTAAGCCTCTGGAGCATGGACAGCGGCTCGTTGAAATTCACCTACATAGGAAACAGATGAAGAAAAGGCAGTAAGTAATCCAGGTTTAGTATGGTGGGACCATTGAGGTCCAATGAAAACTGTTGGGTACTACAGTATGTGCATGAAAATAAACTTATTTTATTATGAGATCTTCATATCAGTGAAAAAGACCTAGGCCTTCATAAAAGACATGCTGTAAACCAAAATGTTGATTAAATGTTTTGTGTGCTTCTTCCATGTACTAATCCTAAACCTTAATATGCTCATACCTTCATATCTAATAAACACATGTCCCTCTTTAACACACAAGTCTATTAAAGATTCAGGGCTATATGTACTAAGCGATGTTATTCCATAAGACATCTTATGGTCCCATTCACCTAAATGGGCCAGAAGGTGTCTTCTAGCATCAGAAGTCTTTTGGAATAGGGGCTTGAGCCTGAGTCCTACAAACAAGAGATCATGTTAATGAGTAGTTAATAATACCACTCCTATAAACCATTATTCTGTTACAGATTTGATTCGCCACGGTCTCCCTCAAATTATTCCAAGTTTTAACATTTGCATAAAGTTCACAAACTTTTTGGACAAAAGTTATTGCTGGTAATTGTCCATGTTCTAGTGACATTGGCACAAACTTGCCTTACTTTAAGTAAAATGTGAATTTCAGTAGGAAATCTGTATTCAAATAACATTTAGAACCTGAACTAAGACTCTTTATCTGGCAAAAAAAAAAATATTTCAGGCTATGCAATGGAGTCTGTCTTGTACTGCAAGGAACTGCTTGTAGTGATTCAACTAAGGCAGGGGTGAGCAAACTTTTTATGCCGAGCCCCCCTTTTCATCCATGAAATTTCTCGGGCCCCCCCTGCCCGATGTAATCAAAATCAAATGAAAAATAAAAAACCTTTATTAAACGGTATACAATGTAAATACAAACATGTCTAAATACTTATTTCAACAGCTCGCGCTTGCAAACAGGGTGTCCTGCATAATTTTGCAAGCACGAGCGGGGGGGGGGGTCATGGATCGGGGCTGTGTGTGTGTGGCTGTGTGTGTGCATTGAATGCTGCTGAGCACGCTTCAAAGTCAATTTTGTTTGTCTCCCCAAGCGCCAGGCTTGGGAGAGCGTATGCCCCTAAGTTTGTGCACCGCTGCATTCAATCACAACACCCACACAAACACAATCACAACACAAACAGCACACATACTCAATCACAACACACAACACACACACAATACACACAATTACAACCAACACAGACACAACACATTATCACAACAGACACAACCAACACACACCCTCAATCACAACACGCACTCAATCACAACCAATACAGACACAATCACAACACACAACACACAAACAACAAACAATCACAACCAACACAGACAAAACACACACAATCACACCACACACAATCACAACCCACACAATCACAACACACACCACACACTCATATCACTACACACACACACTCAATCACAACCAACACACACAATCACAACACACTACTCTTTCCCTCCCACCCCCCGGAACGAACCACTGTGAGCAAGCTCCGGCATGGGTAAACAGTCAGGAAGAGAAGGAGGGCTTCTCTGTGTGCAGGGAGAAGCCCCGCCCCCGCAACAAGCACGGCTTCTCTGTGTGCAGGGAGAAGCCCCGCCTCCGCAACAAGCACGGCTTCTGTGTGCAGGGAGAAGCCCCGCCCCCGCAACAAGCACGGCTTCTCTGTGTGCAGGGAGAAGCCCCGCCCCCACAACAAACACGGCTTCTCTGTGTGCAGGGAGAAGCCCCGCCCCCGCAAAAAGCACGGCTTCTCTGTGTGCAGGGAGAAGCCCCGCCTCCGCAACAAGCACGGCTTCTGTGTGCAGGGAGAAGCCCCGCCCCCGCAACAAGCACGGCTTCTCTGTGTGCAGGGAGAAGCCCCGCCCCCGCAACAAGCACGGCTTCTCTGTGTGCAGGGAGAAGCCCCGCCCCCGCAACAAGCACGGCTTCTCTGTGTGCAGGGAGAAGCCCCGCCTCCGCAACAAGCACGGCTTCTGTGTGCAGGGAGAAGCCCCGCCCCCGCAACAAGCACGGCTTCTCTGTGTGCAGGGAGAAGCCCCGCCCCCACAACAAGCACGGCTTCTCTGTGTGCAGGGAGAAGCCCCGCCCCCGCAACAAGCACGGCTTCTCTGTGTGCAGGGAGAAGCCCCGCCTCCGCAACAAGCACGGCTTCTCTGTGTGCAGGGAGAAGCCCCGCCCCCGCAACAAGCACGGCTTCTCTGTGTGCAGGGAGAAGCCCCGCCTCCGCAACAAGCACGGCTTCTGTGTGCAGGGAGAAGCCCCGCCCCCACAACAAGCACGGCTTCTCTGTGTGCAGGGAGAAGCCCCGCCCCCACAACAAGCACGGCTTCTCTGTGTGCAGGGAGAAGCCCCGCCTCCGCAACAAGCACGGCTTCTGTGTGCAGGGAGAAGCCCCGCCCCCGCAACAAGCACGGCTTCTCTGTGTGCAGGGAGAAGCCCCGCCCCCGCAACAAGCACGGGGAAGCAGCAGCACGGACGGAGCTCGAGCAGCTTGGCCGCCCGTGCACTGCTCTGCCCGCCCCCAGGTTTCGCTGCACAGCCTGCGCCCCCCTAAATAATTTGGTGCCCCCCGCCTTAATGTACATAGGTCAACATTTGAGTAACTTTTTTTGAACCTTTACATTTCTATTTTTAATTGTTAATTAAAGGTCACTTTTCAACCCTTGAATAAAAAAAAAATTAAAAAAAACTTTATTGGCTTTATTGTTTTTAAAGGTCTGAGAAAAAGGTACGGATTTGTAAGAACAACTTATAATATTAATAAAGCATCAAAATATTATGTGTCAGATGTTGCATTTAAACTGTATTATTGTAGAAAACAGACCAGATCTATATTTAATCCTACAGGGATTAATGTCTTCATCTTAAATATCCACATTGTTTCTTTCTGGGATATTGTCCCAATTGCAATAGTGAAGGGGTCATTTATTTTTTAACATGCCCCTGTAATAAACAATACGTTGGAAGAACAAAAAGATGTCTAAAACAACGAATCAGGGAACATTGCAGAAATATTTTGAAAGGTTTGGACACACATTATGTGTCAAATCATTTAAATAAATATCATGCTATTAAACTCGATGGACTAACATTTATGGGGATTGATAGAATAGAATTAGGAATAAAAGGACGTGATCTAGTTCAGAAAATATCCCAGAAAGAAACAATGTGGATATTTAAGATGAAGACATTAATCCCTGTAGGATTAAATATCAATATAGATCTGGGTTGTTTTGTAACATAATACAGTTTAAATGCAATCTGACACATAATATTTTGATGCTTTATTAATATTATAAATTGTTCTTACAAATCCGTACCTTTTTCTTAGACCTTTAAAAACAATAAAATCAATAAAGTTTTTTTTTTTAATTCAAGGGTGTGAAAAGTGGCCCTTTAATTAACAATTACATATAGAAATGTAAAGGTTAAAAAAAAAATTCTTAAATGTTGACCTATGTACATTAAGATATGTTCTAAATCTGTTGGATTACTAGAATTGTTTATGACATGTTAGGTGTTTTAGAATAGATGTGCCCATGTTATGTATATCCTCCAATATGCTGTACACAAGTACTGGGACGGCATTGAGAGTCACGGCAACCGGGGGGAGAAGAACACATGAATTGGTTCCCTTTTTTATCTATGTATACTATGTATACTTGTGAGTAAATACCCTGATCTTTATAAAAGTGACAATGTAAGAAGTAGCTTCGTTTTCCTGCTTATTGCTGTGGAGGAGAGAGAGTAAAGATACCTGTAAGTGCCTGAACACAAGCACTTGCATGTAGGTGCATAGCTCACTCATGTATTTGTTTGGAAGCTTTTTTGAATGTGCTTCATTATTGCTTCATCTTTTTCTTTGTTTGCTTTACTTGAGTTGCACTGAATCTCTTTCTGAAGACTGCACACGGCCATACTACAACTGTACATTGAAGGAGTAGAGAAACCAAACCCAGGCTCTATGCCAAGGGAGCTTAAAAGTGGTGCAATTCTGGGCAATTTTTTTACTACCATATATGTATTAAAGAAAAAAAGGCCATTGAAGGCAGTAAAGTATTATACTCTGATATATCTGGTGAAGATGGTTGCCCTAGAATTGCTTCCCTTTTGCCTTGATACAGACTCCTATACTGTGGGGGGAAATTAAGAAATAAAATGCTGGATATGGTGATGAGGACTTTATGAGGCATATGTATCAAGGCAAAGTGATGCCATTTTGGGACAATCTGAACTATATTTATCAAAGACGAAGTCTCTTGTTGCAATCGGTGGGATTTTCCTTTGATACATTATATGGTACAGATTGTTTGACCCAGATGTGCTCCACTTGTGCCTTAATACAAAGACCCCTGTGAGTTGTCATAAGAGACTTGATAATTGTTTCAGTAGACATCAACATTAGGGATGGATACCGGAAACAAACCTGAACTGATATGCTAGAGCAATGTTTTTCAAAGTTAAGGTCGTGGGAGATTATTCACTGGGTCGCAGCTAGCCAGTGGTGTAACCACCATCCCGCTAAACCCTGCAATGCAGGGGGTGGCCGGAGAGTGTGGGGTGGAGGCCAGCTGGCCTGTGCTGGAAGGGCACGGAGGTGACCAGAGGTCAGGCCCAACTATGGGCTGCTGGTGCTGGGCCCATTCCTCTTCCCCCCTGCCGGTTTCCCCGCCCAACAGATATTTATAGATCATTATCGTGATGCCTTTCTTAATATCGTTATTGTGGTGAGATTTTTGTATTCGCACAACCCGACGTCACGTTAACCTAACTTATCGTTTTTATAGTAACGGTGTCTCTTCAAGGACAATAACATCATCAAGCCATGTTTTCTCTCTGAAAGAGCATAGCATTAACTACAACGGACCTTTGTGATGAGTAGATACAAATGAGACGTAATCATAACATTGCATATCCGGTAATCTACGAAGGTTAAGGCGGGACGTGGCATTAAGTTATATAATTTATACCTACATTTGCCGTTGCTCCTATACAGACACCAAAGTAGGGGTTTGAGGGGCTGGATTGGTGTAACGGCACAGTTGGGCATAATCTGAATAACACAGTCTTATTTCCCAAATGGTAAAATATGGGTTTTTGCATAGTTTGGACATGCGATAAGGACCAAATGAATAAAGCTAGATTTAAATCTGTGTGAAACAGCCCAGAAATGCCCGTCTTGCAGTCTAATATATAGGCCGGACCGATTTGTGCAGGACTTCACAGAAATGTTCTAATCTCCTATTATTACATTTCCCATGTGTATATGAATTAAATAGAGCGCGTAAGAAAAAGGGAACAACAGAAGGCGATACAGGGCTATTTACTAGATCCTCCGATCTGCGAAATTGGGACAAAACCAAAACAAAAACAGCACCATATTTATCAAAGGAAAGGTCTCCCCTTGAATACAATTTGAGTTTTTCCTTTGGGAAATCAGGTGCACTTCTCTTGCACTGGCTTTGCCAATGTTGTGAAGCTAGAAGACTTCTAGTGGGACATAGGAAAATATATAAAAACAGAAAGATATTGAAGCGCACAACCAATATATAACAATAATTGAGCGCAGTGCAATGTATACTGCTAGAGTGTTATGTGAAACAGATATTAACACACACAAATTAAATTATGTTAATTCAATCTATCCATGTTATTAAGTGCTTCGACCAGATCCTTAAAGTGTAGACAAAAATGTTCAGTTCCCACTTAATAAGAAGATTTATTTTCCTGTTTCTCTGTTGGGCTAAGGTTTTTTTGTGAACATATGAAAATATATGCAAAGATATGAAAATACAGATGAATACAGATGAACTGCCATGACAACTCACGTACGGGCATGGGGATCTTGGATAACTCTTTGCCAATACAGTTTTTCATAATGCTCCAGAGATTAAGGCTATAGTTTGGTTTGTCGGGGATATGAGTTCTTCTCCTTTTATTCGGTAGGACATCCTTGCGCTTGGATTCATGGTGGCTACTTTGATGTGAACTATGAAAAGCCTATTGGAGAAGAAGAGCAATGTCTTAATAAAACCAGGTAATTCATCCAACACAGATTGCTCAATCTGTTCCATGTTATAAGCTAATGGATTTCAATAGCGCTGTAAACATTAATGGCGCTATATAAATAAAGATATACATACATACACAGCAAAGTAGTTGTTCCACTCTTCCTAAGGTCCCCTAAATATTAGTCATTTTACAAAAGAATGGGAGTGCAACCAACCCATCTGTTATATTATAAAATATGAATTCATGTTACAATATACAGGCATACCCCGTATTAACATACGCAATGGGACCGGAGCATGTATGTAAAGCGAAAATGTACTTAAAGTGAAGCACTACCTTTTTCCCACTTATCGGTGCATGTACTGCACTGCAATCATCATATACGTGCATAACTGATGTAAATAACGCATTTGTAACAGGCTCTATAGTCTCCCCGCTTGCGCACAGCTTCGGTACAGGTAGGGAGCTGGTATTGCTGTTCAGGACGTGCTGACAGGCGCATGCGCGAGCAGCCGTTTGCCTTTTGGGCGATATGTACTTACTCGCGAGTGTACTTAAAGTGAGTGTCCTTAAAGCGGGG
Source organism: Ascaphus truei (assembly GCF_040206685.1). Taxonomy (NCBI): domain Eukaryota; kingdom Metazoa; phylum Chordata; class Amphibia; order Anura; family Ascaphidae; genus Ascaphus; species Ascaphus truei. The sequence continues at coordinate 373,203 of NC_134495.1, forward strand.
TATGCCTGTATTATCTCCAGCCCTAAATAGCTGTAAATGGTTTGATACATGTACTGTATACATTAATTGTGGCAAGGGTTCCCCAACTGATATGAGGCATTGGCTGAAAAACCTTCGATATCTGTAGTTAAATGTATGCTAAATTATTTGTGGATCCAAACAGGAACAATACTTCGTAGACTGGGGGATTTCTTCACATTTCCCAGGACCCATACGGCAACTTTGAGCATTAAAATAACCAGAAAGATCCAATATCCAGCTATACTGTATTTGTTTTGTCTGACTACATTTCAGTATAGAAAGATTGTTGGTGTATGTCATCATTATAATTACTGAATTATAGAGCGTTGAGATCACAGAAAATTATTGGAAACTGTAATTTTAGAAACGCTGGGACAAAGCAATCTAAGAAAATATGAGATCGGGCACTGTCGCAGATGAATGAATGATTCTTTATCAGCTAATAATAATACTTATTATATAGTACAGCCAATGTATGCAGCGTGTACACAGTGTTACATGCACAATATGTCCCTGCCCCATAGCTCTTCCAATCTAATATTGGTGTCTGAGGCATCGAGAGAGAAGATTACTATCGGACCCATTGGAGGGGTCAGAAGGAGCTGACCCTGGGATTTGAAAAACTCGCTTCAAAAGGCCGTGACCATAGCAGTCCTTAAGCACGCACATTTAGGCATGAAAATAAATAAGACTTTGAACACCTGCTGTATTCAAACTTACTGAAAGGGGCCTCCAGGAGGATAGCAGTGAAACCAATCACGTCATAGAGGAGGAAGGATAAAGAACACACCTTAACTCAATAGCAAATGTTTTTATTATGGAGAGACTTGGAGGTGAGATTTATCCTAGATTGCACTTTTAGGCACAAACACATAACAACCTCTTGCAAACAAAGGCCAATCAACTTCTAGCACCCGAGAAACTCCTGCAAGTGCAGATGTAGCAGGCTTCATTGTAGCTTCTGGTGCATGATAGTGGGATATGTTAGGATATTCTGCCCCAACAATGCCAACGAATCCTATAGAAACTATGATATTCTGCATTAAAATAGGATATGTTATGTTATTTTTGGGAACGTCAAGTGCTATATCTGCATTCACTCAAACAAGGCCAGTTACAGGAACACAGAAAGCCCTTTTTAGGCAGAAACTACTCTACTTGCACTCAATATTTAGCACCCTATCTGGCACATAGATATTGCTCAGAAGAATTTCCTTGCTCCTGTAGATCCATAGACTAATCTGCCTCACGGTGACCCCAACCCTGCCTGAAACGTTGTTCTCCAATTGCTTGTTATTATAATTGTTGCAAATGATCAAGAAAAAAAAATGGGATTCTCCACACTCTTGGAACAATGAAAAGGTCTCTTAATTCTTTTAGTGATAAAATGTCTAGTTAAAGTGCTTCACATCTGTTAAGATCACACACAGCTATTTTCTAGATAGCTGTGGCAGCAACTACAGTAGCTCACAGCACACCAAAAAATGGCATGCTAATCTGAGACAGTTTGAGTGTCAACTCTTGTGCCATTCTAGGAATGGGCACTAAAAGTTTAAGCGTCAATTGCAGTAAAATTGCTTTGATGTACGAGCCCAGATCCCACCCCATGATTTTATGTGACTTTACAGTTACTTGTACATAGCAGTGATACTTACGTGGTCTTCGAGATGCCAGTCTTCTGGATGACCTCCACTAGCACTGCTGAGACTGCTTCCAGAACGTCTAAAACAAAAAACGCACAGTATATGTTTACATTAAAAAGTAAGCAATATAAAGCGTAACCCCTCCAAAACAACTGATCTCTAAAGGCCAGATTTTCCAATACAGCTGGCACTAGGACTGAAGCACAGTAAGAAATTACTTAGCATCCTACTGTATGTAGGAGGTTTAGGACTGTGTTAAAAAGACTGAAAATGGCAATAAATTAATATAACCACTATTTATTAGAAACACTAAGTTTATGCACATGAATGGGAGGCACGATGGTGTTTCTGGATGTAAATCAAGAGGTGGTATATAAGTGACAAGCTCTGCAAAGCATTCCTGATGAAGACTAGCATTGCAAGTGGATTACACAACATCTGGAGAGCACGAGCTGGATATCTTACAAAGACAGCATTGCCCCAAAAGGTGGACGTCTGAAAGGGTTCCCCAAGAACGGCTCCCCTCTGCACAGAACTAGCGTGCTAAGGGTTAACATCTGGGATTTCTTGCTGTCATGTGTTTCATCAAACCCACCCCTTGCAGTGTTTATGACTGGACAAAGGAATTTCAAATCCCAGCTGAATTCATTCAGAACCCCTTCAGTCTACATCTGCGTCACTGCAAAGGTGGACAGCCAAATGGTGTGAGCCGTTTGCTGCTGTTCGATAATATGACAGCTGCTCTAATGCTTCTGCAACTCACCAGCCCAATGTCAACTTACCCTCACTATAAATTATAAGCTTGAGGCAGGGCCTCTTCTAACACAACACACTGCAGGCCTATCCTACCTCTTCTAACACAACACACTGCAGGCCTATCCTACCTCTTCTAACACAACACACTGCAGGCCTATCCTACCTCTTCTAACACAACACACTGCAGGCCTATCCTACCTCTTCTAACACAACACACTGCAGGCCTATCCTACCTCTTCTAACACAACACACTGCGGGCCTATCCTACCTCTTCTAACACAATTTTAATCCTGTCTGTAAACGTTACTTATGCCCATCATCATATCTGTGACTGTCCAGGAAACGTCTGTAAATTGTATGTATCACCTTTCTTCATTTAATACAACCATGGATGATGATGATGATGATGACGATGATGATGAAATCCCATGCTGGAAATGCCTGCTCTTTACTGCTGGTGTACTAACGGCACTAGTGCCCATTGCCACTTCTATAAACTAGAGGGGTTGTCAGAGGATTAGGAAGGTTGTTTCCCTTGTTTCTTAATCATCAATGATTTTCCAAGACTGAATTGTTGGTTTAATGGCCACCTCATTACCCTGAGCTAAATACACAAGGAAATATACACTTATCTGGAGGTTTTTCAAAGGAAGTAAATGATTCTTCTAAATAGCAAATATACTTTTTCATTGAGGACAATACAATCCAAAATCAAGTGCATTTGTCCCTATATTTTAGATGATCTACTCACAGGAGACTTCAATAGGTGTTGTGGCAAGATGACCGTGGTTAGTGAGGAGACAACACAATTCTTCCGGTGAAATAATATGCTGGTGGATTTATTTGTCCAAAAATATAATAAAAACAATGGGTGCTCTGTCCCTTTAAGTAAAACAAAACAAAGAAAAGACTATCCCTGTTAGGGAAGCTAACTAAACTAGGTTAAGCCTATCTACCCAGCTGGTTAGCTAAGCTAGACCAGACCAACAATATTTGGTAATACCACTTGGCTCCTTACCTGGGAGCTTTATTCCATTGGGACAGCATAAGTCTGTGGAGCCTGGGTCTGCCAGCTCTCCTCTGTCCTCTGTCAGTGTCTGAGAGAGACTGCTGCCCCAGAGGCATTTCCTCTTCCCCTTTTTAAAAGCAGACAAGCTTACTAATTAGAATCACCTGTGGACTGCTTAATCAGCTGGGTTAACTCCTCGTATACTGGAAAGCAAGCATACTGCCACCTCCTACTAATGTATACAGAGTCCATGACTCTGTCACAGTGTACATATAGATTCAGAAACGACATAGTTTCTGTCCTATTGATCTTGCGGAAGGTCCTACAATAGGACAGAAAGGTTGATGTACAGATGTAGCAGGACTTATTATCCCCGGCTCCGGGCAACAGATGTAGCAGGAGTCACGGTTTCCGTAACTGTCCCAAGAAGTAAAAAGCCACGGCTCCGGAGATAGTGCTGCAGCAAAATCATGCTTCCATATTGGACACTGTAGGAGATAAGTGCCGAGGTATAACTAGGGAGACATATTTAAGGGAAAATAAACGTTGGCTTTTATTTAAGCCGCGGCTTTAAATAGTACACAAACAGCCTATCCCTTTGAAAGGGCTAACTCATACTTCCCAGTCCCTATCTGCCGCGCTGGGAGGAGAGGCCTCTTACCAACCTCTGACCCCAACGTTCAAAAAGATACCTGTAAGCAGGGGCTCTTTACATCAGTCTGTGTATGGGTTGGTGTCCGGGGGGTGCACCTTCTGGCAGGTTCCAGGGTCCACTGCGTTCTGTAAAAAAGAGGGTCTGGTTCCGTGGTATCTCTATGGCAGCTCAGTCTTTCTGTACAGGAGATCCCCATGTAGTTTGTGCAGCCCACCTTTAAACCTACCTGATGAGCCAGGTGGAGACAGGCTAATTGACTCTAGCTGAATTAACCAGCTCCCTGCTGGACTTATCAGCTACATACAAGCTTTAAGTGTGCTGCCTTTATAAACCAGGGAAAGACCCTGTTACATACCTCCCCCGTTTGTGGGTAGCTGAGGCTAGCCACGGCTAAAGTCCACCCCTCCACTCTCTCTCGAGATGTGACTACAGCTCGAAATGAGAATGGTTGGAGGAAGAGAACCCTCAGTAACGCTGGGACTGGAGCCCTTACTCCAGGTGCCTTTCACTCATATCGGTATTTTTGGGGTTCGCCTTTGGGCCATCATCTGGCACTTCTGAGATTAACCAGCGAGGGTTGACACTTTTCTAGCAGTTTGTGTGCCCGATATGTGCCCATGGTTGAAGAGGATGCCCGTTATACAGTCCTTGTGTCTGATGCAGATAACCAGTATCTCTTCCCACATGTGCTTCTATTCAGTGCATTTTATGTCACTCATAGAGGACTTTTTCCAAGCACAGTCTTTAAATGATGTGCTTAGTGGCCTCACTTCTGTAGAGGACTCCTGACTCAAGATCCTTTTTCCACTTTACCATGTCTTCTTTTAATCGCTTGGCAACAAATTCTCTCCTGCTTCATGCAATATTTTCTTCCCTGAGAGTAGGTTGACCACATGCACCTGGTTCAGTATCAATGATCATGTGTGGTTCAACTTGTGCAGAGTTCTGATCCACTCTGATTGGCCCCCGTTGCATCTCTGTTTGGTAGTCGGTAAACTTATCGTCTTGGGCCTTTTGCCTTTGGAAAGATGAGTGGGCAACTATGGTTGCACTTTAGGGGCGTGATCACCGACACCGTTCTGTTTTAATCTAGCCAAAGACTGAACCTTTATAGCGGCTATTTTCACTGTGAGGAAACTGGTTTGCACCATGTGGATACGGTACCAGGACCTGCGGATGTGTGTGATCCTTCCATGGTAGGCGGAGCAGCTAGTTTCTTTAGCGCCAGTCTCTCTGCTGCAGTCAGGAACTGGATTCTACGCGTTTCGCAAATAAGCTTCTTCAGGAATCTATTTCCGACAGGTGTACTCTGGGTATATATAGGCAATATCCCCTTCATTATCTAAATTGGCTCTAATGCGTTAAAGATGATACTCACACATAGTATCACCTTCAAAAAGCCTAATACAATTGCTTGCCTAGCAACAGATACTAAATACAATAAAAGATTAAATAATATACAAATATAATTTAATAAAGATACTAACTTATATAATATAATAAAAAGGAGTAATAAAAAATTAAAAATTATATAAGAGACGCAAGTGGATTCTGCGGGAAATTAAGTGTCTGTGGAGTTTATATTGGAGTTGAATTGGAGGTGAAGAATACAAGAACTGAACTCTGCACGTCATCATCAATCCTGCAACTGGGAGAACTTGGCTTTCTAAATGCTTTGACAATTTTTTCTATCCTCCCAGGCCTGATTTATACACCTGCTCTTTCAACTCCTTCTCTTCTTATCCTCTAATACAGGGGTGCACAAACTTTTGGTGCTGCGCCCCCCTGCCTGCTCACCCCCAGTGCTCACGCCATGTGTCGGTGCCAAATGACGTCATGTGACCCCACGGCGTCATTTGATGCCGCGTTGCCATGGCGACACATCGCCCGATCCGGTTGAATCAAGGTAAGCGAGTTACCCAGGACTTGCGCACCCCGCCCCCCCCCCCCCGGCATTTAATTGAAATGCCTTGAGGAAGAGCGTGGGGCCTCTGTAACCACCGCGCCCCGCAAAAAAATCTTGCACTCCCCCCCTGGGAACTCTCTCTCTCCCTCCATCTCATTTTGTCTTCCATATTGCTTTTTCTGTTTGCTGTTTCCTCACTCCTTTGTAAACTTTTCTGTTCTATCCAACTTCCCCACTTCCCCCCTTCTTTCCACATCTCTTCATCTTTCCTTCCCTCCACCTATGCTTGTGTGTGTGTGTGTGTGTGTGTGTGTATATATATATATATATATATATATATATAACAGGTGTTCACCCCACCCTCTGGGAGATTTCACTGTTACCGGGTGGTGTTGACTGCTCACCTGCTAGGCTTACTCTTACATAGTTACATAGTAGATGAGGTTGAAAAAAGACGTAGGTCCATCAAGTTCAACCTATGCTAAATTTAGACAACAGATACTTTATTCTATATCTATACTTACTTATTGATCCAGAGGAAGTCAAACAAAAAAACCCATTAAGGGGAAAAATTAATTCCCTCCTGACTCCAAGAATAGGCAATCGGATTAATTCCTGGATCAACATCCTTCCCATGTATACTTATTTGGTATATCCCTGTATACCTTTCCCATCTAAAAAGATGTCCAAACTTTTTTTGAACAAATCTATTGTATCTGCCATCACAGTCTCCATGGGTAATGAATTCCACATTTTAACTGCCCTTACTGTAAAGAACCATTTCCTTTGTTGCTGGTGAAATTTCCTTTCATCCAACCTTAAGGGATGGCCCTGATCCTTTGTACTGCCCGTACTGGATACGGAGTGTCCGCCGGTGTTAGTTGGGGACTAACAGGACAGGCTTTAGGGATCTTCCTAGTTCTTTATGGCTGCAGCACCTCCATTTCTAGCAGGCCCGGGTGCAGTTTCTGCAGGAAAACCTTCTTGTGCTCCCCCTGATAAACTGCAGTCTCAGGCAGGAGTATAAAACACATGATGGTTCTTTATTCTTCATACAGCATACCAACATGTACACTCTTTTCTCTCTCCCTGGTCCCTGGAATCAACCCCCAGGGCTTGGGGCCCCAAAGGTCTATCCTTTGCTCCCTTACTGCCTGGTGGAGTAAGGGGTAGTGACCCACTCCCTTGAGGGAGGGAAAGGAAGGTGGCCCGAGTCCTGGCTCCACACTTCCAACAACGACTACATTTGGATCTGCAGTCCCTTTTGTACCCAGGGGGAGGGTCCTAGGTCGGAGCCCCTGATAGGGCAGTACACAGGCCTTAGGCCCAACCCCTCCTATCACTCAAGGGAGTTGTTTACTGCTGCAGCAGCAAGGGCATAGATTTAACCCTAACACTGCCTGCGCTAGTACCAGGATTTATGTGTTAGGTAGAGCAGATTAGTAACCATGAGGTAATACATATAGATTTCCCTCACATGCACTCTATCTGTGACTGGGGGGGGGGAGGGAAGTGTTAAATATTGTTGTGGACACGGTCAGAGGCATGTGCTATGTAATTCAGAAAAGAATGAGTAATTATAAGCATGTGTAAACAACAGAATATACCTGTGCTGCTTGGGGTCAGCGGTCACTGTGATAAAGGCTGCTGCATCCTCCATGGCATCAAAATATTCTGTCTCCTCATCTTCATCACTGGCTTCCCCTTTAACAGCTTGAGCACTCCCTGTGAGAAGAAAAACATTGTGGACATATTTAGAAGAGGGGTTACTCCATAAGACCCATTTCCAATTGTAACGGTGAAGGGGTTAACCAGGCTCACTAATAAAGGTTCAGCCCACTTGGTTACCCCTGATCCGTGTGTTGTGGTCCTTGAGTGTCAGCTCTTGTAACCCAGATGTCCTAAATGCATTACTGTGATGGTGTGCAAATTACGCGACATTAAAGATTTCTATGTGATTTGCCTTTCCTGAGATGCTGGGATCGGGAGATTTCTAGGCTGTAAGTTTCAGAGTGGGTTTGTCGGAGAACGTCTTTACGGAATGTGGCTATGTATCGGGGTTCCACAGTTATGGGATACCCCAGGAATTGGATCCGGGAATCGAGTGAGATTCTTGGATGCAGCCAAGCACATTGTTCCGGTTAAACTCTGACTCAAAGCGCTATTACGACTCAACTCCAGGATTCCTGCTGCAGCATGTTCCAGACAAGGTAAAGGGGCATGAAGGGGTTAATGAAGATCTGCAATCATACACGGGGTCCATAGAATAAAGAGAGGTCTCTAGTATAAGGAGAGCTATCCAGATACATGCCCAGGTACCCTGGACCTGGTATAGGGGTTCAGGGGGTCTCCAGCTATGTGATAAAACTGAGAGTGCTTTCTTGTGTGTAAAAGTTTTTAAAAGTAATTTCTAAAGTGTGCCAAGAATGAGGCTAGAGAGTGTAGGAAATATATACACTCACTCCATCCCTGACACCAGAACAGGGACTTATATATTTAACTACACATAAGACAGGACACAGTATATTTGATTAAAGAGTTATATTTAATAGGTATATGTACTGATAACCTGTAAATGAACGGTGGGATTTCCAAGTCATGGATTCCGGGAGACCAGATGGCTTCCAAGCTTGGTGCCTCTGGGTCTATGCGGAGTCAGGACTTGAAAGCCTCAGGGATGCCAAGGTGTTAGAACAGGAGGGGTACTGCAGTTCTGCTTGAGTACACGCATCCTGGGCTAACACAGGGCTATCCGGCCACCAATTGCCAGAACCCAGACTCTGTGGAGCCTGGACAGCGGGTGGGCTCAGTATGCAAAGAGACAGAGGTGCCAGGTTGGTGCATGCCCCCTTGCAGAATGAAAAAGGGTGCCCACCCGGCTTTACAATACCGGCAAATCAGGGATTGGCTGCCAGGAGAATTCCCACGCTCTGATAGGCTGTAGAGGTTTGTGAATGGGACACTGAACCCCATAAGGAGCCTTGCAGCCAATGAGGAGCGCAGATTCCAAGCGCCAAACCAACAGCGGCAAATTCAAAGATGCTCAGTACTGAATAGACACGAGTCGGCTTCACAGATTTTGACTCAAGAATTCTTCTAAGTCCCTCTTCAGAAGCACGTAGTGGTCGTGGCTGGCATTTCATGCCGAAATCAGTTCCAGGACTTTCGTGAGTACCTACCGGTCATTGGAAAGGGCTCCTACAGGGCCCTGTAGGACCACAAACTGGGCCACAAATGTTTTTGAATTTCGTTTAAAGGACAGATTTATTCATTAGCACCGTTCCCATTTAGTGTGTTAACCCTGTATATTGTGTTACATTGTGTGTATGTCTTTTCCTGAAATAAATTACAATTTATTTTACCTCCTTGCTTTGCTCAATCAATGATCCCGGTATAAAAATGTGTTAATAAACATGGTCTCCCATGACACCAATAAAGACCAGATTATTGGGGCTTTTTGGCCCTTAAAAAAAGGAGTATTTTCCATTGCAAAAGAAACGGAACCTTTGTAACATTACAGGTCCTTTGTGTGCATCAAAAGATATCTGCGAGATCTCTGAAACCCAATATACACCGCCATGATAATATCATGAAATATTCGGTATTTTAATAAATCTGGCATATCAGAGGTTAATGTTAGTTGCAAATTGTCTTAAAAATCCATACATTTGAAAGGTGGCTTGGAACCTGATTAAGATGGCTGTTTTGAGCTAGAGCTCCTCACTAGACAGACCAATCTTTAGCCATCACCAAATGCACAGAGACCCAGACCATTAAAAACTACAAATATTAGAAGACAAACCCCGAGGATCATATTGATCTAAAAATTACTATAAGTCGGATAAACAGCAGCTGTGAAACTGAAGTATAGTTCTCAGGCCTAGCGAGCACTACAGGAGGTACGCCTGGGCACGAGGGTTGGCGTGTGTCCGGGGCCTTCCCACCTCAAGGAGTTGTCATTAGACAAAACAAACTATACAGGTAACCATTGAGCGATTACCCAGTAACACAGCACAAGCTTTAGGAGAGTGGGGTAAAATGCAGCTTTGTCAGACCAGTGAATACAGAGAAAGATCGTGCCCCATAGCAAAGCTGCAGAGATAGAGCGCAGGCAAAAAGGCCCGCGGTTCAGGGAAAACCATCCCCCAAATAACCTCCGGGCGAAGAGCAGGGTCCCCGGGCCTAGGCAAAGCTCAACCCCCGGGTCCAGGGCCTGCGCCACCCAAAAGAGGGTCCGGGCCGGACCTGCTGGCTGTGTGGTGGTACAGACCCGCACGTCGGATGATGGTCCCGCCTGATTGGAGAGCAGTCCGCTGGGCCTAGGACAGAGAGGGATGCAGTTTGGAGGTTGCGGTATGGCAGAGTGAGGTGCAGCAAGTTCTATGGCTGCAAAACGGAGAATCACCTTAACCAACAGGTCAGTGAGGAGGCCCTCAACACAGAGTAAATCACCCACGTGGTAACACAGACAATAAACCATCTCAGGCCCTGAAACAGCCCTAAATCTGGCTAGCTGGGCCTGCTGAACACCCTATCTGTATTAATCATACTCATTCTGATCGGGGACCTATGCTCTTCACCCTCCCTCAGGCAGGCCTGGCAGGGAAAGGAGGCCTAGACTAGAGAGCTCTCCCACAACTACACCCAATAAATAAATACAAATAGACATATACAGATGTGGCCGGATGTTTTCTTCTGCTAGACCAGGAAAAATCTAGGAAAATCTGTGGCTATCTCACAGAAACGCTGCAACATTTCTGTGAGATTTTTCTGCTACCTGAAAGCAGACTAATGGCCCATTGAACACACTGTATGCCACAACCGGGCATCTTCAGCAGATCCAAGCTACAGAAACTGTCGCCTTAAGTTCTTGAACCCCCCCCCCCCAAGAATGCCCCTTAAAATCGAAAAAATATATAAAGATATAATCCTGACATGCTCAAAAGAAAGAATGAAGCCACTTGCACGCAAGAGGGCGGATCCCCACAGGGTGCGGGCGGCACGAACGCGGAAGAGGGCAGTGCCCCACAGCTCAGCACCAAGGATGATATAGCTGATCTGTACAAAAACCTTAAAGTGCTGCTACAATCAGAGAACCCACAAGCAGTCAGAGAGCTGAGAGGGGATCTCACACATTTAGAGGACAACACTAATGACTTAGAAAATAAGATGTTGGAGGTCTCTACCAAACAGGAGGAGCTCTCTCTGGACTTGCTGCAACTCTCCCAAAAATTTGAGGCGATGACAGAACATCAGGAGGACCTGGATAATCGGGCACGCTGAAGCAATCTACAAGTCCGAGGGGTCCCAGAGTCAGTGACGGACCCTGGAGAGTATCTGGGCTGCTCATCCCACACAATATGCGCTGAAATCCCTGGGGCCCGCCTACTCATGGACAGAGTCCAGAGGGCTTTTTGGCCCCGGGCCCTCAAACCTGAGACACTACGCAACAAATTTGCGGATGCACTATTTTACCGCCAAGGCAGAAATTTCAGCCACTGCGAGGAACCAGCCAACACTGGAATTCAAGGGTTAAACACTTCAGCTCTCCCAGGTCCTTTCTCCTGTCACACTGCAGCGGCGCCGAAGTATAAAGAAGGTCACAGCCGCACGCCGCAACAATTCCATCCGGTATAGATGGGGGTTTCCTTTCCGCTTGATGATAATGAGGAATAGTGCCCAAATCTCAATGAAATGATAGTCCTGACACTCTTATCTTCCTCGATCTTGTACTATCTGTCGATAAGGATCTTAATATTAAAACGAAAACCCACTTTAAGCCTGTGGCGGTGAACAGCTACATTCACACTGTGGAAGCATAATATTTTCACATTATTAACATATGTACTGTATAACTATAACCAAGCTTTTGCCATGACAACGCGGGGTCAAATGGCAACGCATCACATGACGTCATTACGTCATGATGTCATATGATGCCGCTAAGCTCGAGAGCAGGTAAGGAGGGGGGGGGGGTGCAGGGAAGGAGGGGGGTGCAGGCAGGAGGGCGCGAACAGAAAAGTTTGGGCACCCCTGCAATAAGCTATATATTTATGCAAAGGCTTTTGATACTGTTGATCATGTTATCTTGCTAAACAAACTCCAGTGCACTGGAATAGGGAAGCATGCTTTAACCTGGTTTCATTCCTACCTATAAGATAGATCCCAACATGTGTCTATCTCGGGCACTAACTCCAACCCCTTGGATATCACCTACGGTGTCCCGCGAGGCTCTATTCTGGGGCCCCTACTCTTCTCGGTGTTCATTAATGATCTTCCTACAACTTGTAAGGAAGACTAAATACACATGTATGCGGATGACACAATCTTATATGCACACAGCCATAGCCTCTCTGACCTTGGACACGTACTTCAATCTGACTTTTTGAGACTTGAAAATTGGATTTCCAAAAACAAACTGTTTTTAAACATTGACAAGACTGTAACAATGGTATTTGGGACCAAGGCTAAATTTCTAAAGCTTCCAATGAAGGAGCTACAGATCAGAACCAACTTCAATACTATCCTAGCCCGTTACTAGTTTCAAATATTTGGGCTTATGGTTTGACTCCCATTTAACATTTGAGTTGCACATTGATACCCTGATATCCAAAACATATGCCAAACTAGGTGTGCTATATAGGAACAAATCATCTCTAAGGCCGTGCTTATAGTGCCGGCGACGCAAATTCGCCCGAAAACACACGCATTGCCGCCACCGTGTGCGCTTTTAGTGCATACTAATATATAAAAAAATTAGGTGACGTTTCGGGCACCAAATGTCCTTCATTCAACGATAAATGCAACACTGACAGTTGCCATTTATAGGCATAACCGCGCCCTATAAATATATGTTATATTTCAGTTTTTGAAAAAGGTTTATCTTTTTATATTTGCGCAGTACTAAATAAAGTAAATGCCACTATCGTATTACATTGAGCTAGATATTCAATGATCTTTTACATGGCGGGTCTTTTTTGGTTTGGCAAGAAACCACTTTTATTAAAAATAAAAAAAAATACTCTGTTGTCCTTTCTTCATCTATCTCCATCAGCCGTTTCTACCTCACCTAGGTTTGGGCGATAATATTACCTACAGCTCTATGACTACCTAAGTTATCAGCCCAAGTCACCTGAGGGTCAGGGATATGAATGAAGCGTGGAAGACATAAGGGGCCACATGTATGTATGCATTTATTATTTGCTTGTATCTGCACCAAATGCAAAACATTTTACATTAAGGCAGTGATCCCACATACCAAAACGCTCCTTTTCTCTCTCCAGGTGTAACCCCATGAACGGAAAGATGCTATATTCAGCTCAGGAGACTGTTACTTCCTGTTTAAGGTGATTTAAATGTTCAACTAATAGGAAAGCTCAACCAATGACGTTGCAGCTTCCGATTGGCCTGTAGCACCACCGATATTAAACGTTCATTTGGTTTCCCCTGGGGGGAGAATAAAAACTGGTGACTACACTGGTAAGAATCTCAGGGACCGGAGGTACATGGAGGAAAATAGCACGGCCGAACTCCAGGTGACTCCTCGGTTCATACCTTGATGCACAAGTAAGAGACAAATGTTGCTGGATTTGATATATCCCGTTACAACATTCCCTTCAGTTAACGACTCCCTAATGCCTCTTCTAACAACCCGTCAGAAGGTTCACGGATGCACCCAGTGGGTGATTGGGAAAAGACTGTGATATATTAACACATTCATTTTATGGATAAAATGCCTCTCTACGCATCAGTTGTATAGGAAAAATAATATTGATATCTTGTGATACAATACAGGATGATGCTTCAACATGAAAGTAAATCATTGATTTAACTGGAAACCACAAAATAAAAATAAACTATATGGCAGAAACACTTCCCAAATCTGAATTCATTGACCTGATCATCAGCCTATAACTATTATAAATCTAAATATTGCTTATTAGATCAATATTTTGTTTCACTCATATCTTTATTTTACAAGCATTTGCAGATTATGATATCTTCATTATTGAACCAACATGAGCTTTCTACCTAATGCTGTATGTGTCAATTGTAAGAAACATGGTAATAAGAATGTGTCTTACATCTGAGGCAGACCTGTTATCCATACAAATGTATATTAACACAGATCTGGAAGTTAAAAAATAACACATAGGCAGAGCTTATACTAGCTATGATGTCCGCACACATCCACGCAAATAGCCTCGCAAAGCTGCAGGAGACTGGGGAGGCGATGGGGAGGCGAGGTGAACGCGTCACGAAGCTGGTTCGCACTTATTGGCTGAACCAGCTCACATGACACTGGCATAATGTGGCAGCCGCCTGAAAAGACAAAATGTATTGTCTCCTCAAAACGCTTCTGCGTCAACGCACCTCTTCGCCAGCAGGCAGTATGAGGAGAAAGATGGGATCCAACAAGAGTGTGTTTGCTGTGCACGAGCACGTACGCGTACCGCAACTGGAGGACTATGAGCTCGGCCTTAGACATGCAGAAACTTAGACAGCTTTTTTTTATGCATTCAGGCGTCATTTTCGTTTTGCACCTTTAAGATTGTGAATGGTTAAAGCAGTATTCAATACCCTGCCTGGGCGCTTAGTGAATCTCTGCCACTATCTATGCAATATTTATGACAGAGATTATAATGGGAATTGTGTTAAATTCTGCCACACTTTCTTCCCTTCAAACTGCATAGAAAAACGCACAATTTTAAGGTTGAATAAACGGTGACTTATGTTTGACGCAACTGTTCACTGAAAAAATGACACAGGGAATATGTTGCATACCACATCAGCAATGCACATGTAAAAACATTTCCAGTTGATGCAAAGAGACGCAGGATGAAATTGGCTCTTTTAAAGCTGCAGACCAAGCAATATCCTAATATCCTACGTGTTTTTTTTTGTAATAAATCAGTTCTGTACTATAAGAAAATACTTGTAGTCTTTTTTTTTTTTTAAACAACTCTGAATTACATTTTTAATGTAATTATAATGTAACAAGCCTTTTTTGTTTCTATAACAACCATTTACAAAGTCACATCCCCTTCCTCTACTGAAACAGGGTCTGGCACACCCCTTTTTGAGCCATGTCCTATCTCTAGTAGTACAGAGCTCAGTTGTATCTAGTGACTGCTTGGTCACATGATCTTCCCACAGAACTTTGTGATATTAATATGCAAATGCATTCCACTGACTGCAGAATACTCCTCTGCAGCCATTTAGTGAACCCCTGAGCCGAATCTTCCCCGATTGATCACAGGAAAAGGGATTGATCGACAACTTAGCGAATTACTTAGGCCCCGTTCACACAGCACACTTCGCCTCCGTCTGCTGGGCGATGTGTGATCATCCCCAGCAGACAGAATGATCCGCGAGCGGGGGGAGCAGGGGGAGCGGGCGGGCGGGAGTGCAGTGTCAAGGGCGCAGAGTGACAAAAATGTATACATTCACTTCAGAGGCTTTAAAACTTAAGAAATCACTGTTATTAGAAGTTATTAGATTTCTTGAAAACACACTGGTCCAAAGCACCCAGATATAATTTGCATGCTCTTTAAACACCACAAATTAATTGTGTAAGGCATCTGATCCAGTGCTGTTTGTTGTCTCACCTATCGAACGGCCCATCAGAAATGAGGCTGGGATTTGTGGTAGTGAAATAGTTTGTACGCTCAGTTAAGACAATCTATAGCAAGGAAGGTCCCCCGTCCCCACAGAAGGGCCGAGTCTCAATTTCAGCAGCCAATCAATATAAACGTCTGGACATTGATTGGCTGCTGAAACTGACGTCGCGCTGCTGCAGCCAGGAATCACACTTTCAAAAGACTCCAGCTACTGCAGCAGCGTGGACGCCGTGCTTTGCAGCTAATGGTAGTTTCAAGACGGAACACTACCATTGGCTGCCAGGGGTCGGTGACGAACGCGCGCACGCACGTAGTGAAGTGCGCAGTGTGAACGGAGCCTTATTGTGTGGATTGTATTGATGCACATATTAAATGGAGAAGAAAAGAAAATGGCAGCTTGGACTGCTGCTTTAAGTGTCATTTTATTGCTGCTATAGCCTTGGTAAATTGATGCATTTGCAAAATGCCTTTCAGCTCATTTTGATAGAACAAATGAGCTTTGTACATTACCCAACACTACTAAATGCTACTGAAAAGCTGAAATGCTGCATTAGCTAAAGTTACACAGTAAGGTACAATTGTACTTCACAACCCTGATCAGGGAATGCGAAGCAATTTGTTGTATTCTAAATCTTTTAAGTATTAGTTTATAATCGTTGCTATTCAGTTTATGAAATGGATAAACACATATTTGTTTCAATCTAAACCTGTAAAGGGGACAAGTCAGGATAAAAAATAATCATAGAGAAACTCACCCATAATCTGTAGACAAATTGAAAAACACGGCTTCACTGCAAAAAATAAAAACCTAGTCACGGTGCCAGACGCAACAGATAAGCCATAAACCATTTGAAGCAATGTCAGCCGAAAATGCAGAACCACAACAGCTAGAGTAAAAAGCTACTTTGCAAAGAAGCTAAGGGCACAGAAGTGGCGAGGGACAATTTTAGTCTAGGTTTCAGAGTTTAAAAATATCATCAGCTATGTCTACACATAGCTTACATGCAAAAATAGAGATCCATTTTGAGCAGATCTTATTAGTGTGTAATAAAATTGACATTTCTCATAGATTTTCTGAGTCTCAATGATTTTTAGCATAAAGCCGTTTCACAGACTTCAATACATTTCTTCTGATAAAGATCACTTAAAATTACACTTTTTTTGTTCACAGATCTCACAGAATTAAACACCTGGAGACTACATCTCTGCAACTATTACAGAATTATTACACAATTAGGAAGGCATGATGTCTAAATCACTTGGAAACACTGCAAAACGTTGGTGAATATATTAACCTTACGCCTTTAATTGAATTGGCATCCTAATGTTTTTTTGATAAAATGTTTTAGTTTTGGATTAATTAGGTTAATAATAATAATAATGCATATAATGATAATTCTGTGGTTTTCAGCCTGTGTGCACCTTGTGCACCTACCAAGAAATATTTAGTGATAGCAGATATTTTACACTTCCAGACCCAATAGTTTTATTTAGCTATATTTTTTTAATTTATCAAAAAACTGTACTGTGTTACTGTATTATGTCTCTGGGTGTGCATGTGTATACCGGTATTACCTCTCTGGGTGTGCATGTGTATACCGGTATTACCTCTCTGGGCGTGTATGTGTATACCGGTATTACCTCTCTGGGCGTGCATGTGTATACCAGTATTACCTCTCTGTGTGTGAATGTGTATACCGGTATTACCTCTCTGGGTGTGCATGTGTATACCGGTATTACCTCTCTGGATGTGTATGTGTATACCGGTATTACCTCTCTGGACGTTTATGTGTATACCGGTATTACTATGTCTCACGTGACGCGGGACATTTAAATGCATAGTGTAGAGGGAGAGGGGGTTGGCCCGGTATTAAAGGGGTTGCACCCCATATGGCCACCCCCTGACCTCACCAGGGAGGCAAGGGGTTAACTGGACTGCAGTCTAGGAATGTGGCTTACACCTTGTCATGTAATAAGTCCTGTGATCAAAAGTTAACTGCCCTGATTGTTTACCCAAACACTAGGAAGCAAGTCCTGATCAACAGACTCTAATTGTTACCTGAGGGCGGAGGAACATCAAACTGGAGTGGTTTGTAAGTGTTATGTCTACACCTACAAACAATGAAGCTCCTGCCAGATACTTCATTTGGTAGACGGGTCGTCGCCCCTGATTTAATTATGGGGCTACAGAAATAAGATCCTCAGAGTCCCAGTACACATGGGCTAACTAGCTGGGGGGCATGGGTTAATCTGTGTCTCCACGTTAGGGATTGGAAACAGATAATTGTTCACCAATAGTCTGTATTCAATGTTAAGAACAAGGTTGCACAGGTATATAAACTGTATCAACCCTACAGTTTGGAGTTGTGCTTCTGATTCCACCTGGAATGTCACCGGATTGCTGGAGAATTGCTAGCTGATACTTCTCCACCCCCCAACCCTAAGTAAGTGTCAGCTTCTTGTCTGTTAATTGTACTATATTGCTGTGTTCACCTTTTTTAAGGAATAAATTATATTTTATTATATCTAAGCCTCGTTCAGTTCAACCCAGATATTTGGTGTTCATTATATCTTGTCATAAGCTACCGTGACAAGCTCTATAATTAACTGGTGGCAAGCGGCGGGATTGAACTGAACCTATATTACAGTGTTTTGCGGGACTCTGTCATATAGTGGGAACTCGAGAGTAATTGCGAGTTCCTGGGACTAAAGATATTGAACACACCGTAGTGCAACAGTTAACACAAGTTGTAACACCACCTCACTGCTGCGACCGTGAACCATGAGCGAGGCTGAAGGCTCATCCAATATGAGGACCCGAGCTCAGCTGAAGGACAAGTGCCATGAATATGGACTGCCCTTTGAGAACAAGGTCGTTGCAGACGGTGACTATGAAGCCCGGCTTGCAGAGCCTCGGGATACGGCTCAGCTTGCCCTTTTACAGCCACCCGGAGATCAGGGAAGGAACCCAGTGCCGGGGCGGCGGAATCTCTGGGAGGGAACGAGTGCACCTTCCGGGAGCAGTGCAACAGGAGGGGTACTGGTTGCTGCGGCTACCAGTCCGTTCACCACTGAAATGTTGGCACTGATTACTGCGTGGGGAGACAGAGGGACACCGGAGGAGCGGCTGCAGTTTATCACTATGGCAGTGAACAGACCCGCTTATTGCCCCCCTGTCTAACCCAACAAAGATCAACTCAAACTGGATCAGCACAGTCTCACCAAGTTCGTGGAAGGTACTGATCAGATCAACAGTTTTTTAAAAAACTTTGAGACACCGTGTCGGCGGTACAAAGTGCTTCTCCAGCATAGGGTTGCACGTTTGGACCCCTTACTGTCCGGCTTGGCGAAGCAGACGATGATGGCGCTTCCAGATGAGTATGCTGATGACTATGACCACCTGAAAGAACTGTTATTGTTTCAGTACGGTTTCACCCCTGAAGCCTACCGGGTAAATTCCGGCAGGAAGAGAGGCAGCCCCAGGAGTCCTATGTTACCTACGTGACACGCATGGCTTTGTACGGGATACGCTGGGTGGAGGGCTATGAGGCACGGACTTACCAACGCCTGCTGGACCTCATCTTTCAGGAGCAGCTCATGCAGCAGTGCCCGCCGGCGGTGAGGGCTTGGGTGTACGATAAGAAGCCCAAGACTTACCAGGAGGCGGCGAGGCTTGCAGACGACTATGTGGCCAACCGAGCCCTGATGACTGCCAAAACAGTAGCCAAGGCGGCGGTGGCGGCGGCATCGGTCAGAAAGTCTGCCAATACCCCCCAATGGACTCAGAGTCCGCCTGCGTGCATCAGTCCACTGAAGGCAGGGGAGCTCCGGCACAAGCGCCGGTGCTACAACTGCAACCGCCCTGGTCACATCAGACCAGATTGCCCAGAACCCTGCGTTCCGGCGGACCCCATCTGGGGCAACGCACCCCAGCTGCGAAGCCGGTAGCCCGCGTGTGGGTGGCTTCCATCAAAGACTCCGGACCGGTCATGGAACCAACTCCCAGCGAGACGTCCCATGCAACGCCTGTCCCGGTTTCATCGGTGCCTACAGCCAGAAGCGGACGACATCTCAGCGCGGACCTGCAGCAGACGGACGGCCGGAGCAGACATCTCACCCCGGTCACAGTCAGTGACCGGCAAGCAGTCGGCTTGCTGGATTCAGGAGCTGCAGTGACCCTGGTCCGACCTGATATGGTCCAGCCAGAGGAATTACTCCCAGGCCCTGGGATACAGATCACTGTGGCCGACGGAGAGCCACGTTTCCTGCAAGTGGCCAGAATCTTTTTGGATTGGGGGAGGGTCAGGGTGTGCGGGAGGTGGGGGTTTTACCTGGTTTGGATGCTGAAGTTCTTCTTGGCAACGATCTGGGTCCGATGACCTGCACCTACGACCGAGTGCCCAAACCCGCTGCAGTGGCGGCGGTTACCCGGAGACAGACAGCGGCAATGGCGGCGGCGCCAGTCCCCCAGCCTTTGGGACCAACATTAGCGGAGGGCGCCGAGGAGCCCGGGGAGGTAAGCCAGGATCAGTTGCAACCACAGACTGACTTACTGTTTCCCCTCACCCTTCCCCATTCTCCGGACAATGACATGACTGGGGGGTGGCCAGAATTAGGAGCCCAGTTTAGGGAGGCAGTGATGACAGACCCTACCCTGGCCGGCGTGAGACTTCGGGCGTCCGAATCTCAGGCAGGGGAAGGCACTGAGCACTGCCTATGGTATAAGGGACTCCTGTATAGAGAATAAGGGAACCCAGGGATAGAGGAGGGATTGACCGGTAAGCGACAGCTAGTAGTGCCCCAGGGGTACCGACAGCAACTGTTACGGGTAGCTCACTCTATTCCGTTAGCGGGGCATCAGGGGGTCAACAGAACGCGAGCCCGGTTATTACAGCATTACTACTGGCCGGGGGCATCTCGAGATGTGGGCAATTTCTGCCGCTCTTGTGATGCCTGCCAGCGAGTGGGTAAGGCAGACGACCGTGTGAAGGCACCCCTGAAACCCCTACCGATAATAGGGGAACCCTTCCAGAAAGTAGCGATGGATCTTGTAGGCCCCTTATGATTCCTAGCAGGTCAGGGAAGCGCTACATCCTCACGGTGGTGGATTGTGCCACCCGGTACCCTGAGGCGGTAGCGCTTGGCAACATAGATGCCAAGACAGTGGCAGCAGCTTTGCTGAACATTTTTTCTGGGGTAGGTTTCCCTAGTGAGATCCTAACCGATCAGGGGTCGCAGTTCATGAGTGAACTGTTACATTGTCTCTGGGATGCATGCGGTGTACAGCACCGGCGCACTACCCCTTACCATCCCCAGACAAACGGATTATGTGAGAGGTTTAACGGGACCCTGAAGCAGATGCTTCGGACCTTTATAGAGGCGGAGTGGAAAGACTGGGAGATTCACCTGCAGCACTTGCTGTTTGCATACCGAGAGGTACCGCAGGAATCTACAGGCTTCTCCCCCTTCGAGCTACTATATGGCCGCAGGGTATGTGGACCTCTGGACCTATTCCGTAAAAGATGGGAAGGGGAGGCTACTGCTACTGATGCTTCAGTGATCCAGTATGTAGTAGATCTCCGAGACCGGTTAGAGATGCTCATGGGGGTGGCCCAGGACCACCTCAGGGCCGCTCAGACCAAGCAAAAGCAATGGTATGACCGGAATGCCCGTAGCAGGGAATTCATCCCTGGACAGCAGGTGCTTGTTCTCAAACCCACTCGGGAGAACAAGTTGATGGCTGCCTGGTCGGGACTGTACCCGGTTATCCGAAAGGTGAATGAGTACAACTACGTTGTACAGGTAGAGCCTGAGAGGCATAAGATATATCACGTCAATATGCTGAAAGAATACAGAGCACCGAGTATGGGAGCAGTAATGGCCATATGTAGCCCACTGCTGGAGGATCCGGCGAGCAATGCTCTGCCTGATCTCCTAGGAGAGGCTAGGCAGGGAAACACTGTGGAGCAGGTAGAGATAGGGGCACAGTTGAGTGCTAGGCAGCAGGTAGAAGCCAGGGACATGCTAGCTAAGTTTAGGGCCCTCTTCACTGACATGCCAAGGACCACACATCTCACAAAACACCCAGTGCACACAGGGGATCTGCCGCCTCTGCATAAGCACGCTTATAGAGTGTCAGCAGAGGTCAAGACCAATATGGAGAGGGAGATAGAGAAGATGCTGACCCTAGGGGTAATTACTCCGTCCCAGAGTCCTTGGGCAAGCCCGGTAGTCCTAGTCCCTAAGAAGGACAAGACCACTCGGTTTTGTGAGGACTACCGCTTGCTCAACGCTGGGACGGTGTCAGATGCCTACCCCATGCCCCGCATGGATGAGTAACTGGATGAACTCGCGGGGGCAAAGTATCTGACCACTATGGATTTGAGCAAAGGCTATTGGCAAATCCCACTGACCCTGGAGGCTAGGGAGAAGTCAGCATTCATCACTCCAAGTGGCCTTTATGAGTTTTTGGTGATGCCATTTGGGATGAAGAATGCCCTGGCTACCTTCCAATGCCTGGTCAATAGGTTACTGGAAGGGATGCAGAGCTATGCCAGGGCTTACTTAGATGACACTGCTGTCTTTAGTAATTCCTGGGACTCCCATTTAGGACATGTAGCTGCGGTGCTGGATAGGATCAGGGAGGCTGGGCTTACCTTGAAACCCACTAAGTGTATGGTAGGGATGGCAGAGGTCCTGTACTTAGGGCACAGGGTGGGTGGAGGGCACCTCAAACCAGAGCCAGCCAAGGTAGAAGCCATAGTTCAGTGGCCTGTTCCAAAAACCAAGAAACAGGTCATGGCATTTTTGGGCACCACAGGGTACTATAGGAAGTTTGTCCCACAGTACAGCGCCGTGGCCAAACCCCTGACTGATTTGACTAAGAAGCAACTGCCTGTGCTTATCACCTGGACTCCTGCCTGTGAAACTGCTTTCCAGGCACTGAAAACTGCGCTTGCTGGGGCCCCCATACTGGCTGCCTCGGACTATACCAAACATTTCCTTATACAGACTGATGCCTCGGACTATGGCATTGGGGCTGTGTTGAGCCAAGTGGGAAGGGGGGGGGTGGACGGTAGAGAGCACCCTGTGGTGTACCTCATCCGAAAACTACTCCCCAGCGAAGTGGCCTATGCCACCATTGAGAAAGAGTGCTTGGCCATTGTGTGGGCACTCAAAAAAACTCCAGCCCTATGTGTACGGAAGGGCTTTCACGGTCCTCACAGACCACAACCCCCTGAGTTGGCTGCAGAGGGCATCAGGGGAGATTGCCAAGTTGCTAAGGTGGAGCTTGGCCTTGCAAGAGTTTGAATTTACCATTCAGCACAAAAAGGGCAGTGAAAACAGCAATGCTGATGGACTTTCACGTCAGGACTATCCCTCTGAGACTGAGTTCATTAATGGTGCCAGCAGTGCCCCACTCCCCGTTAGGGCCAGTGGGCCACAGGCCACCCATTAATAAGGGGAGGTGTAGAGGGAGAGAGGCGGTTGGCCCGGTATTAAAGGGGTTGCACCCCATATGGCCACCCCCTGACCTCACCAGGGAGGCAAGGGGTTAACTGGACTGCGGTCCAGGAATGTGGCTTACACCTTGTCATGTCATAAGTCCTGTGATCAAAAGTTAACTGCCCTGTTTGTTTACCCAAACACTAGGAACCAAGTCCTGATCAACAGACTAATTGTTACCTGAGGGCGGGGAACATCAAACTGGAGTGGTTTGTAAGTGTTATGTCTACTGTCTACACCTACAAACAATGAAGCTCCTGCCAGATACTTCATTTGGTAGACGGGTCGTCGCCCCTGATTTAATTATGGGGCTACAGAAATAAGATCCTCAGAGTCCCAGTACACATGGGCTAACTAGCTGGGGGGCATGGGTTAATCTGTGTCTCCACGTTAGGGATTGGATACAGATAATTGTTCACCAATAGTCTGTATTCAATGTTAAGAACAGGGTTGCACAGGTATATAAACTGTGTCAACCCTACAGTTTGGAGTTGTGCTTCTGATTCCACCTGGAATGTCACCGGATTGCTGGAGAATTGCTAGCTGATACACCCCCCCCAACCCTAAGTAAGTGTCACCTTCTTGCCTGTTAATTGTACTATATTGCTGTGTTCACCTTTTTTAAGGAATAAATTATATTTTATTATATCTAAGCCTCATTCAGTTCAACCCAGATATTTGATGTTCATTATATCTTGTCATAAGCTACCGTGACACATAGGAGATACCGGCACCCCATAACGGGGCCTTTGTCTCCGGAAGCAGACCTCCCGGACCTCAAATCAACAAGGTTCTGCTCCAGAGACCCCCTGCTACAATACACTAGTATTAAACCCCCCACCCCCCCCCCCCAAAAAAAATTACAAATTCGTTACCGTAGCGGCTATCTGCTATGGTAATAAAGCTGCTTTAATGTAATTTTTATTAATAGTGTGCGGGAGCAGGGGGTCTCCTGAGATGAGCCGCATTGATTTCAGCCTCGGGACCCCCTGCTTCCCAAATAACGGCTGCTGCATCTGTACCTGGAGAAATTTAGAAAAAATGACGTAATAGTCAGATCATTTATAAATAACATGCCTCCTCAAACAGGGCCGTAACCCCTGTCTAAAAGGGAATCAATAGAAAGCCTGTATTGATCTGAGGAATCCAGCAGGGAGCTGGTTAATTGCAGCTAGAGACAATGAACCAGTCTCCATCTGGCTCATCAGACAGGCAGAAAAGACTCCTGTTTGAACTTCAGGGGATCTCTTGAGCACAGAGCTAGCAAGAGACTCAGAAACATTGTCTTGAGCACAGAAGGATTGTGCTGCCAGCAAGACACCAGAAACCAGACCCGGTTACAGGGCACAGTGGACCCTGAAACCTGCCAAAGGGTGGACCTCCCATCGGACACCAACCTTGACCCAGAGATTAACATAAAGGGCTTCCTGCTTATCTCTTTGGACTTTGGAGTCATAGGTTGGAAAGAAGCTTATCCTCCCAGCCCTGCAGAGAGGGACTGGGAAAGTGAGTTATGGGCATGGTAGCACAGACCCCGCTGAGCCGCACTGAGCAGATGAACTTACCCCTTTCATCTGTAATCAGCGCGGCTTTAGTATCCCCTTCTGCACGCTTCCCCATGCGTGCGGAATCTCAGCAAATTGAAAGAGACAGTCAGGTTTAACATTTCGGAGCTGAGGGGAGCGGAGGAGCGGTCACGTAACCGCAACCATCCAATGGGAACGAGGGACTAGCCCCGCCTCCCGCCACCTCAAATTTTTGTAAATATAAAATAAAAAAAATAGACACATGAAACCCTTAAACATTAGTACGCTTCGGTCTTAGGTTGGGATCGCCCCTCTAAATCTTGGGTACACTCACCAATAGAGTTGTTATTTTATTGACAGGTGTTAATGCCCATGCACGTTTCTGACGCCTTGTAGGGAGGAAGAAAAAAAAAAGGGAAGTGTCCAGATGTGGTTTTGCTTTGTGATGACTGTGCGAGTCACAATGCACACATGGACATAGAAATCACTGATAAGAGAGCCATCGTGATATCAACTAAACTGCTGCTCAACAACACATTTCCCTCCTCTTCACTCCATGTTGCCTGCTTTATTGTTTATATACTCTTTCTGATCTCAGAAAAAGTATACATTCTACATCCCTTATAACGTTAAGCTCTTAATGCCCTGGAAGCGGAGTTAAGAACCTTAAATGCAGCAAAGGAATTAAAGTAATGTAGGGGATATGGGGGATATTATCCATCAACTCTGCCACCACTGAACAGGTTTTATGGGTTCATTGCATGTTGGTTAGTAAGAATAATATAAATGACAGAATCTGAGTGTTTTACTATGTCCATATATAAACCTTTTTATACATACACATCAATATATAAATATATGTTTCATGTATATATATCGCACCTGATATATATCACACCAGATTCTGGAGTACAAAGTCGAAGGTTCACCTGTTCCTCCAGCAATGTCGTGTACCTTATCATGTGCATGAAATGCCCAAGGGGCTGCTCCTACATAGGTCAGACGGGACAGGGGCTAAACAAGAGAATGAATCTGCATCGCCACAGCATCACACACGGAACAAGAGACAGTCCTGTCAGCGAACATTTCTCTGACTCTGGCCATAAGATGAACGATCTGAAGGTGGCCATACTCAAAGGTAATCTCAGAACACCGAAAAAGAGACAGTTGCATAAATACAAATTTATGAAACTATTTGGGACACTCACCAGTGGCCTAAACCGAGACCGCAACTTCATGAGCCACTACACAAGAGAACTCTCTTCCCACAAGTGCTAAGGCCCATGTCTATGAATACTGCACTGCATGAATGCACACACATCTGCCTTTTAAACATAAAAATGTACAATGTAACCCTAATTCTATCCCTTTATACCAATAGGGACCACATAGTACCTACACACATGCACAGAAATGCAACACCCTCTTACATTTCAACACCTACCCACACCATTGTTATACACTCCCCCTCTACATACACCTTTTGTAAAGAGCTGTATACACTGTGAGCGCTTTATAAATTAATATTTACACACACATACACATACGCGCATACATGCTTACCCTAACATCAGACAAACATACCTGCTCTCACCCACACCTCCCTGCCATCTCCTCCCATGCAAATACTGTTAAACTTCTGATTTAATCCTGACCAACCTTAAAACTCACCCCACAAATCAAGCATCCCAATAGCCTGCACTCATGGCTATTGTCCCACACACACAGTCACTCCTACCACCCATTGTGACCAAGCACTGCTATCTACAGCACTTGTTCCCTCACCTGCTGTCTCTGTAAGTTTCCCATCATACCTCTAAGATTGTAAGCTCTTCGGGGCAGGGATTTCCTTTCCTATTGTCTGATTTTGCTACACTTAAATGTATTATTATAATTCCCTGTACTGTATTCTTTGTGAAATGCTCAGTACACTTTTGGTGCTATATAAATAAAGACATACATTACATCACAAACATTCAGAGACCATTTAACACCTTAAGTCAGTGATTCCCAACCTTTTTTGTTGGAAGAACCCTTGAAGTTTTTCGAAAAATCACGGGGAACCCCTATCTGGCTGACACATATTAGGTTAATTTCCCACCCTCTACCCATGTATTTCTCTCCCCTCCGTCTCACTCCCCCCCCCTCCCGCCTTGCATGTATTTATCTCCACTGCCTCTCACTCTTACTCCCTCTTTCCCTCACTCACTCCCCCCTCTCTCCTCTCACTCGCCCCTGCCTTCCGTCAATTACCTACTCTCACTCAATCCTCCCCACAAAATACATACCAAAAAACCCCACCCCCCTAAATACATGTAACCCCACCCTACAATACATAATCAAAATACCTGCCCCCGCCAATACATATTAAAAATGCCCCCGCCAGCCCAATACATTTTAAAAAGACCTCCACCACCACAATACATTTTTAAA
Organism: Ascaphus truei; assembly: GCF_040206685.1. Taxonomy (NCBI): domain Eukaryota; kingdom Metazoa; phylum Chordata; class Amphibia; order Anura; family Ascaphidae; genus Ascaphus; species Ascaphus truei. The sequence goes on from NC_134495.1 coordinate 400,278, forward strand.
AGAACCCCACCCCCCCAAATACATATTTGAAAAAATAGGGCCGCACGGGTAAAATCATCATCATCACCATATCTTATCTTATATCGCTTGCATAAACAAAACAAAAAAGAGACTTCCAACCGTGTTCAACTTACCCGCAATGCCCCCCCCATGCGCGCTTGCGAAATAGCGCAGACACCCGGCGCTGATGCTTGAGAGCTGGCGACATCACCGCTCTCAAGCATAAGCGCAGTCAGCGCTAGCGTGGCCGCAGCCTTACTCTCCCAACACTAGAGGATGTGAGAGAGAACTCAGCAGCAGAGAGGTGGGACACAAACATCATGATATCTGTGGCAAAGATACGGTTACTTTAAATTACAGTCGTTTTATCAAAGGAGAAAGACCTTAAAGGGACAGGAGAGGACATCTTGATCCCTAACCCATAACATAAATATTATTCTAAACATCATCATAGTTTTCCATGTATTGGATACTTTTAATCTGTCCTTTTCGCTCACATATTCAATGTGGCGAAAAGCAAGAGGGAGTAGCAATGGAATAGCTTTGTTTCGCTTGAATAGAAATGACTGCATTGTTAATTGTGTGTTACCCCTCTTCTCATCATATCAATATAAAATGATTATCGCTCACCTTATGGAGGCAATAATAAGATTTGTCCATTCTTTACACAGCTTTGATGGCTTTGCATAAGGGCAAAGCTCAAGAAGCCTTATTGGTCATGGAAAAGTGTAGATTTGTTTACAGTAAGTGGTACATTTTAGTGAACAAATATGGCAGGTTTTCATAGATGAAATTATAGGGCCCAGAGCTTTTTTACATTTTGTCTCATGAAACTGAATACACTCACTTGGGTTATATTTCTATCCCTTCTGTCACCTGTTAAGAGATATAGGAGATGAACGATTATGCAGCGGAAGGATTTTGATGGTGAAACATCCTCCACGTTTAAGATGGGAAAACATCTCGAGCTGTCACAAAGCAAATACCCTCTGGGTATAAAGGGTGTCCCAGTTTCAAGTAGTTCTCTACAGTATAGAGGTGGTTAAAGCTACAGCATATCAATCTGAACTTGAATTACGCACTGGAGAATATGAAGACATGTCCCCCAATGTTAACTTTATCAGTGTACCTTATGGCTGCCCCTATAGTCAATACTGTTGAGAAATACTTATTTAAAAAAACATCCCAATGGCAAAAGCCAATGTACCTTTTGTAGTGCCGTGGACTCTTGTTGTGTTGGAGGAGAGACCTGGGGCTCCACGACAGGCTCGTTCTAAGCTGTTATGCTGCTTAGCTAGTTGCTCGATGGCCTCCTCCAGGCGGATCCTTTGCTCCCGCTCATACTGCAAGGCGCGGTGCCATTTCCGACTGTGTGTTTCTGCTAAGTCCAAGAAATCGCGGCATGCCTAACCAAGGGAAAGCCAGAAGTGTCAGGATGAATACCAGCACTTGGTGAGACAAGGTATAAGAGACACTAAACTTTCCGAGATGGTCCATGATACTACAATAGTACAAATGCTGTCGATATTAGCTAAGGCCGGGGCCATGGTAAAAAAATACAGCGCTGAGCCAGGAAACTTACCTCCTGCATCCGGCATGTGTGGGGCTTTGGTAGATGCTTCCGCAGGCGTGCGGAATGGCAGCCGACAGATTCATTTAATTTTTCGCGCTGCGGGAACCGGAGGGCCGGTCACGTTACCGGCAAAAGCCAATGGCACTCCGTGACATCGGCGCCGTGATGTGGCACGCTAGCCCCGCCACGCCTCCCACCCGCCTCACAAGCTCGCTCGCTGACACTCATGCCAGGACACAAAAAAGCTCCTGCTTAAGCAGGAGAGCATGAGCGTCAGCGCGGCTCAGCGCTGTACTTTTTACCATGGCTCCGGCCTAAGATTTCTAGTTTTTTTTTACAACTAAATTAAGGTCTCATCCAGGCTGAGAGCGAGAGCGCGCAAACAATTGCAACAATGTGTTTGACCCGCTTGACGTGCCCGTGAGCTCTCTGCGCTCAGCTGCTTGACGAGACAAATTCTTTTCAATTTGTCGCTCTTGCCCTGGTCACGTGCGCGGTTCAGCCAATGTGGGCGAACCACTGACGTGACGTCACGGGCACGCCCTCTGCGCACGCAACTACGCTGGACACAAATTGCCCCTGCTCTCAGCTCCCAGCCTGGCCGCGGCCTAAGATTCAATCATCTTAAAAGTAATGTTTTCACTTAGTTGCTTCTCGCGTAAAAATGAATCCGTTTCCCGGAACCCAGGACTTAATCTTGACCTGAGCCTGAGGTAAGGGGCAGGTTGGGGGTGTTTGCCGTCCTCACAGTTTTCAAGCTGGAGGACAAGGGGATTTGGGGGGGGGATGTTCCAGCAGAAAGAAGGGGAGCGCGGTCGAGGAAAGGGGCCTGGCCAGCCAACAGGTAATTGGGGCTCGATTTCCAAGATCAGAGGGACAGGCCCCCTTTTCTCCATGGAGCATGACCAGCTGCCCCCCTGTCGGTGGCCTCCCACCATTCTCCAAACTTCAGTGCATGACCTCTGATTCCAGCATTGCTTTGCCTCAGCAAAATTCTTCCATCCTGCATTTTATTGATACTTTTGAATCTTGAAGTTTAATCATGCTTTCCTGAACATGACAATCGTTAAAATGCAAGCAGGCACAAGCCAGGTTATCAAGTAGAAATCTAGATAAAAGTGACTTTGCCTCGGATGTTTTTCATTCTGCTTGTCTACTGGAAAAATACATTAAATAGATCTGTTTTTGAAAACAAACTACCGAGTGTTTAAAACAGGAATTCCCTCAAATCAAGTTTTTTTTATTTCACCTTAGAGGAACCAGGGTGTCCATCAGAACTGAACCATAGAACATACATCTTCTGCTAACCAAGAGATGTCATTATTTTATTTTGCTAGTACTTGCAAGGAAAAACAAAGATGGTATCACCCAATCACAAACTGCAATGTAATCTCACAGCTTTTTATTGGCTGCCAGTGTGAAACTGACCTAAGTGGCCATATTGTTTCTCCCTTGCAAAAATTCTTGTAAGAGCATTTGAAAATTAAATATCTCAGGAACCGTAGGTTCCTGTAGTGTGGTGGTACTTTAACAGAATATCTAACTAAAGTGAAGAGAAGTGATACAATATTATTACATATTAAAAGGTAGGCCATATGCCCCTATTTACTAAATGGTGCTATGTCTCACAGCACTGGAATACACCTTATGCCCCACAAGTAAATGGGCAGTAAGGCGACTTATTGTCCAGCAGAGCACAACTAACCCTGACCCTAACATGGTCCATATTCTTTATGATCTCCACCTAATTTAGGTGATCAGAGTCAGGATGTGGCAGCACAAAAATAATTGACATTTGTGTTTATATGTTTCTAAACCCCTTAACATTATAAATAAAATATTGAAGACATCTTCCAGACAAAATGTAATTCTCCACTATAAAACTGGAGGTGGTACTATGCGGTGACTTGGGAAAGTTCTTCTTTCACATAAGATTGGTTGTTACAGGGAACAGCTACCCATCTGAACGTTTCAAGTAAATAATAACAAGTCAGAAGTACATGGGCTATGCATTAGAAACATTTTAAGAGAATCAAACCTGCCCCTTTAAAGAGTAATCCAAGTGGGGTTTTTCTCCACCTTTCATGTTTGAAGCTCGGGGTCTCCAGAGCTGTTCCCTATTAATCTCAGCTCCGGGGACCCCCTGCCCCCGGAGATACTTACCTCCGAAGGGAGTGCCGGTATCTCCTGCAGATTTCTGCAGTATAAAGCTCCAGAATCACGTGGACCAATAAGAAGCCGCATGGATGAAATCACATCTTCCTATTGGCACGCAGGGCCCAGGAGCTTTGAAAATCAGCCATATAGTGAACCCTGGAGTGGCTACCGGCACCCACTATGGAAATAAGTACCTCCTGAAGCAGGGGGTCTCCTGAGCTGAAATTGTATGTATGTATGTATTTATATAGCGCCATAAGTATACATAGCGCTTCACATTAGTAATACACGTGACAATCATATAAACAACAAATAAGACAAATAACAGATCATGGTTATAAGCGCTTCAGACATAAAAGTAACATTTGGAAGAGGAGTCCCTGCTCTGGGGAGCTTACAGTCTAATTGGTAGGTAGGGAGAACGTACAGAGACAGTAGGAGGGCGTTCAGGTAAGTGCGTCTGCAGGGGGCCAAGCTTTATGTATCGTGTATAGTATTAGCCACGGTGTTACTCATATGCTTCTTTAAGCAAATGTGTCTTAAGGTGGGTCTTAAAGGTGGAGAGAGAGGGTGCTAGTCGGGCATTGAGGGGATCCAGAGGTGTGGGGCAGTCAGTGAGAAAGGTTTAAGACGGGAGAGGGCTTTAGATACAAAGGGGGTAGAAAGAAGACATCCTTGAGTAGAACGCAAGAGTCGGGATGGTGCATAGCGAGAAATTAGGGCCGAGATGTATTGTATTGTATTGTATGTCTTTATTTATATAGCGCCATTAGTGTACATAGCGCTTCACAGTAGTAATACATGTGGTAATCAAATAAATAACAGATAATATAAATAACAGATCATGGGAATAAAAGTAAAATTTCGGAAGAGGAGTCCCTGCCCCGAGGAGCTTACAGTCTAATTGGTAGGTAGGTAGAACGTACAGAGACAGTAGGAGGGAGTTCTGGTAAGTGCGTCTGCAGGGGGCCAATCTTTATGTATCCTGTGTTCAGAATATCCACAGTGCTATTCATATGCTTCTTTAAGCAAGTGTGTCTTAAGGTGGGTCTTAAAGGTGGATAGAGAGGGTGCTAGTCGGGTACTGAGGGGAAGGGCATTCCAGAGGTGTGGGGCAGTCAGTGAAAAAGGTTTAAGGCGGGAGAGGGCTTTAGATACAAAGGGGGTAGAAAGAAGACATCCTTGAGAAGAACGCAAGAGTCTGGATGGTGCATAGCGAGAAATTAGGGATGAGATGTAAGGAGGGGCAGAAGAGTGAAAGCTTTAAAAGTGAGGAGAAGAATGGAGTGTGAGATGCGGGATTTGATCGGAAGCCAGGAGAGGGATTTCAGGAGGGGAGATGCTGAGACAGATCTAGGAAAGAGTAGAGTGATTCTGGCAGCAGCGTTAAGGATAGATTGTAGGGGAGACAGGTGAGAGGCAGGAAGGCCAGACAGCAGGAGGTTACAGTAATCAAGACGGGAGAGAATGAGGGCCTGAGTCAGAGTTTTAGCAGTCGAGCAACAGAGGAAAGGGCGTATCTTTGTTATATTGCGGAGGAAAAAGCAACAGGTTTTAAAAACGTTTTGAATGTGAGGGGCGAATGTGAGAGAGGAGTCGAGTGTGACCCCTGGGCAGCGTGCTTGTGCTACTGGGTGAATGATGGTACTTTCAACACTAATGTGGAAGGAGATAGTAGGGCCAGGTGTGGGAGGAAGTATAAGGAGCTCTGTTTTTGAAATTAATGGGGTTCAGCTCCAGAGACCTCATGCTTGAATCCTGTATAAAAAAAAAATATATGAAAAAAAACTAGAGAAAAAAAATGGCTTGGATTGCCTCTTTAATACAGTATACAGGATTGCAATACTGCAAGAAGACAACGGACATGGTCCATGTGGTCCATGTAACTGGATGTTGCAGTGGTCAAATAATTATTGCTTCTCCAGTCACATTTTGTATGCAAATTACATCGCCAGAAATAGCTATTAGAACCAAGTGGAATATACACTATACATTCTGAATGACATTGGAAGAACGAGGTGCTGGGATCCCATAAAAATTTGATGTACAATTTAATATGCGCATATTATTAATGCTCAGTGACTTGGAAAGGATGAAAACGTCAAATAAAAGAGCTTAAAATGGACTGCTGTCAGCTTACTCTGGGCCAAGTGATTAAGGACACAATAGGCCGTTTTAACATGGAGTTTTAGATGAAAATTCCATTCAGAGAAGATTAGAATGATCTCCGCAGACATCCATTGTACTATCCATATACTAAATTCCATCCGAAATAAAACCTGCAAAGAGGATGAAGTACAGTAGGTCTACTTTACTATAACCCCTGCATAAAGAGGGAGGAAGAATACTGTTTTAAAGTGTAGGGAAGTATTCAGGACATTCTGTTTCATTCCTGTTCCAGTATTACCTATGCATTCCTAATCAAGTCATTACATCACAATGAGCCTCAGTTATGAAAATGCATAATATTGTCTGCTGTCGTTTTATTAAAAAATAAAAAAAACACAATATGAAGTAAGTTATTTTACAATGGAATCTGCTGTACAAAACATAAATATAGAGCCAAATTTACAAAGCAGTCACTAGAAATATATATCGCGTTCTGGATAATTAAATCTATAAAAAAAATTGCACTGCCAGGTCTGAGGAGGCGTTAGATCTGTACCGAATGCAAGAAACAAGATTAACAAGATTCATACATGCTGCCAGCACAAATTGACACAGATCATATTTTTGATACGTGTTTTGAATCATATTTTTGATACGTGTTTTGAATCATATTTTTGATACGTGTTTTGAATCATATTGCCACATCATGAGACAGATCCTATTTTTTGATATTTAAAAAAACAACCCCATAGAAGACCAAGGAGGTATTATGTTTAACAACCTCTAGGCTCTCTGACCTTCATATACAGTGTATGTGTATAAAACTTCTATTTAGGGAGCTGTTTAGCAGATCATGGGCCATATTTACCAAGCCTTTTGCCTCAATAAGACACCTTTCTAGCACAGCGACGTAAATATGGTCATTTAGGGCCCATTCAAGTTAGTGGGCAGAAAAGTATCTTTCAGTGGTGAGGAACGTGTCTTATGGAGTAACATTGCTTAATAAATATGGCCCATTCACTTGAATAGTGTTGTAAGGTGTCTTCCAGCATGAAATAGTCTTCCCAAGAAGTATTTCTTAATAAAAAAATAATAATAAAAAATAAACCATCTTCAACCCTGGCAGCATATCCCGGAAGTTCTCACTGCTGGAACTCTGCTGACACTAACCCCGCCCCCTCCCTCTGCAGCCAACTACACGCCCACCCTCTGCAGCCAACCCCGCCCCCTCCCTCAGCAGCCAACTACACCCCCTCCCTCTGCAGCCAACTACACGCCCACCCTCTGCAGCCAACCCCGCCCCCTCCCTCTGCAGCCAACTACACGCCCACCCTCTGCAGCCAACCCCGTCCCTCCCTCTGCAGCCAACAACACGCCCACCCTCTGCAGCCAACCCTGCCCCCTCCCTCTGCAGCCAACTACACGCCCACCCTCTGCAGCCAACCCCGTCCCTCCCTCTGCAGCCAACAACACGCCCACCCTCTGCAGCCAACCCTGCCCCCTCCCTCTGCAGCCAACTACACGCCCACCCTCTGCAGCCAACCCCGCCCCCTCCCTCTGCAGCCAACTACACGCCCACCCTCTGCAGCCAAACCCGCCCCCTCCCTCTGCAGCCAACTACACGCCCACCCTCTGCAGCCAACCCCATCCCTCCCTCTGCAGCCAACTACACGCCCACCCTCTGCAGCCAACCCCGCCCCTCCCTCTGCAGCCAACTACACGCCCACCCTCTGCAGCCAACCCCGCCCCCTCCCTCTGCAGCCAACTACACGCCCACCCTCTGCAGCCAACCCCGCCCCCTCCCTCTCCAGCTAACTACACGCCCACCCTCTGCAGCCAACCCCGTCCCTCCCTCTGCAGCCAACAACACGCCCACCCTCTGCAGCCAACCCCGCCCCCTCCCTCTGCAGCCAACTACACGCCCACCCTCTGCAGCCAACCCCGCCCCCTCCCTCTCCAGCTAACTACACGCCCACCCTCTGCAGCCAACCCCGCCCCCTCCCTCTGCAGCTAACTACACGCCCACCCTCTGCAGCCAACCCCGCCCCCTCCCTCTGCAGCTAACTACACGCCCACCCTCTGCAGCCAACCCCGCCCCCTCCCTCTGCAGCTAACTACACGCCCACCCTCTGCAGCCAACCCCGCCCCCTCCCTCTGCAGCTAAATACACGCCCACCCTCTGCAGCCAACCCGCCCCTCCCTCTGCAGCTAACTACACACCCACCCTCTGCAGCCAACCCCGCCCCCTCCCTCTGCAGCTAACTACACGCCCACCCTCTGCAGCCAACACCGCCCCCTCCCTCTGCAGCTAAATACACGACCACCCTCTGCAGCCAACCCCGCCCCCTCCCTCTGCAGCTAACTACACGCCCACCCTCTGCAGCCAACCCCGCCCCCTCCCTCTGCTGCTAACTACACCCCCTCCCTCTGCAGCTAACTACATGCCCTCCCTCTGCAGCCAACCCCGCCCCCTCCCTCTGCAGCTAACTACACACCCACCCTCTGCAGCTAACTACACGCCCACCCTCTGCAGCCAACCCCGCCCCCTCCCTCTGCAAGCTAACTACACGCCCACCCTCTGCAGCCAACCCCGTCCCCTCCCTCTGCAGCTAACTACACCCCCTCCCTCTGCAGCTAACTACACGCCCTCCCTCTGCAGCTAACTACACGCCCACCCTCTGCAGCCAACCCCGCCCCCTCCCTCTGCAGCTAACTACACCCCCTCCCTCTGCAGCTAACTACACGCCCTCCCTCTGCAGCTAACTACACGCCCACCCTCTGCAGCCAACCCCGCCCGCTCCCTCTGCAGCTAACTACACGCCCACCCTCTGCAGCTAACTACACCCCCTCCCTCTGCAGCTAACTACACGCCCACCCTCTGCAGCTAACTACACCCCCACCCTCTGCAGCCAACCCCGCCCCCTCCCTCTGCTGCTAACTACACCCCCTCCCTTTGCAGCCAACCCCGCCCCCTCCCTCTGCAGCTAACTACATCCCCTCCCTCTGCAGCTAACTGCACGCCCTCCCTCTGCAGCTAACTACACGCCCACCCTCTGCAGCCAACCCCGCCCCCTCCCTCTGCAGCTAACTACACGCCCACCCTCTGCAGCCAACCCCGCCCCCTCCCTCTGCAGCTAACTACACGCCCACCCTCTGCAGCCAACCCCGCCCCCTCCCTCTGCAGCTAACTACACGCTTACCCTCTGCAGCCAACCCCGCCCCCTCCCTCTGCAGCTAACTACACGCCCACCCTCTGCAGCCAACCCCGCCCCCTCCCTCTGCAGCTAACTACACGCCCACCCTCTGCAGCCAACCCCGCCCCCTCCCTCTGCAGCTAACTACACGCCCACCCTCTGCAGCCAACCCCGCCCCCTCCCTCTGCAGCTAACTACACGCCCACCCTCTGCAGCCAACCCCGTCCCCACCCTCTGCAGCTAACTACACGCCCACCCTCTGCAGCCAACCCCGCCCCCTCCCTCTGCAGCTAACTACACGCCCACCCTCTGCAGCCAACCCCGCCCCCTCCCTCTGCAAGCTAACTACACGCCCACCCTCTGCAGCCAACCCCGTCCCCACCCTCTGCAGCTAACTACATGCCCACCCTCTGCAGCCAACCCCGCCCCCTCCCCCTGCTGCTAACTACACCCCCTCCCTCTGCAGCTAACTACACGCCCTCCCTCTGCAGCTAACTACACGCCCCCTCCCTCTGCAGCTAACTACACGCCCACCCTCTGCAGCTAACTACATGCCCACCCTCTGCAGCCAACCCCGCCCCCTCCCTCTGCTGCTAACTACACCCCCTCCCTCTGCAGCCAACCCGCCCCCTCCCTCTGCAGCTAACTACACCCCCACCCTCTGCAGCCAACCCCATCCCCTCCCTCTGCAGCTAACACACGCCCACCCTCTGCAGCCAACCCCGTCCCCACCCTCTGCAGCCAACCCCACCCCCTCCCTCTGCAGCAAACTACACCCTCACCCTCTGCAGCCAACCCCGTCCCCACCCTCTGCAGCTAACTACACCCCCACCCTCTGTAGCCAACCCCGCCCCCTCCCTCTGCTGCTAACTACACCCCCACCCTCTGCAGTCAGCCCCGCCCCCTCCCTCTGCAGCCAAACCCGTCCCTCCCTCTGCAGCCAACCCCGTCCCCACCCTCTGCAGCTAACTACACCCCCACCCTCTGCAGACAACCCCGCCCCCTCCCTCTGCTGCCAACCCCGCCCCCTCCCTCTGCAGCCAACCCCGCCCCCTCCCTCTGCAGCCAACCCCGCCCCCTCCCTCTGCAGCTAACCCCGCCCCCTCCCTCCCTCTGCAGCTAGTGGGGTGGGGGGGCCCCACTGCAACCATGTTGCCCTGGGCCTCGCAAAGCCTAAGGCCAGTCCTAAAAAAAAAAATCTCACACTGATGAGACCCAGGCTATGCACTTCTTTAACCCAGGCGAATAAGATATGTGTAATAGGGCAGGTATGCGTTTATAGAGATCCATGTTAAAATGGATTAGAAACAAAAGGTGACACGGTGTGCTCATTTTCATGTCATTTCCCAGAATCCCTAGCTGCAGAGGAAGCACCGTATGCTAAGAGATAAGGGTTGCAAATTATATTTTTATCTACTGTTTACAGAATGGAATTCGGCAGTAGAAATTACAGACTCTTAGGCCGCGCTTAAAGTGCGTGCGACGGCGACACAACGGATGACATCACCCGTCGCCAGTAGCGAAAGTTATACTTCAACTTTCAGCTACGTGTGGCGATAGCCTCTGAAAAATCAAACTTAACCCGCTACAAATTTTCTAGACGCTCTGTCGCGCTAACTATAAGCGCTGGCGACGGAGTCAATTGTTTTGTTTTTGGGCGACGTCGCGTTGCTGTCGCAGGCACTATAAGCGCAGCCTCACTCTCAAAAAGATCCAAAAACAATGCTCTTTTGCAACTATGGAAATACACTGGGAGAATAGTCTTTCTTGGTCTGCTATAATCCATTTGTCAGAGTTTGTCTCCATCTTACAGTGGTAAGAACTTGAGACATCTATTATAATGTTCTGTACCAAGTTTTGCAACTCTTGTTTTCTGTGCCAAAGTCTTCCAGTTCTGAGCTGGAAAATTCTGTAATCTGTTTAGCAGATCTGCATCGAAAATAAAAAGGAATACATTCATTTCTTACATTTGAGGTGGTTTCTAACAGGTGGAATAAGAATAAGAACAATGTAAATCATATTCGGGGAGTGTGATTTAAATGAGCAGTTATTATGAACAGCAATGGATAACAGTACTAGAACAGAACGATATGTGGCTGTGTGTATTTCTAGCAGAAATATCTGTCCCTGTGGGTGGCGACAGGTTATATCTGTCGCTTGAGGTACATAGCAGGAAGAAATAGGATTCTATATCTGTACAGAAGGGGAAAAAAAGGGAGTCTCTTTTTCCTTCAAGCAATACAGTATAGACATTAATAAGGGATGTCGTTTGTAAACATGAAGTCCATGTGGGATTTTGCATTGCTAGCTCCAACATTTTCATAGTTGCCTGAACATAAAAATGGCAAACACTGAATTGACACCACTCCACTGTTTACAAGTTTGGTCTTATGGGTCAAACCTTCCCTAAACAAGACGTGACAACTCACCCCTCCTTCTCACCAGACCCTGTCCAACCCCTCCCCACCTGACAAATGAGTCAATCCTTTCCTTGTGTCTCCACTCCCAAATGGTGGTCCCTATCCAACCCTACCAGTTCGCCTTGGACCCTCTACTTATCTCTAAGACACTGGCTCACTTCTCCTCCTACCAAGTTTTGAGGCCTACCCTTCTGGGCCGCAGTCTCTCACCTTTTTCTCAATGTGCCTGCCATATCCCGTATTTTATTTTAAAGTTTCCAAGTGACTGGAAAGATAATTTAGTGATGAGGAAGGCCTGTCAGATCAACAATAGATAATCCAACACCTCACAAATAATCCCTGCCTTAAAATGCATAAATTCTCAATTACACAAAGAAATATCATGTGATTGGTCAATGTTCATATGCTTTATTTAACGCCAAGGGACAGATTTGATCCAGAAAGAATTTTCCAGTCTTGTATGGCCAGACCTCATTGTCCAAATGTAGGTGCTTGCTTCCAAATAACAAGGAATCTTTTTTTTTCTTTTGCTCCACAGCCAAAGCTGGGTGCTGAGAGGATCTGCATTTTCTGCAAAGTAGAAGCCCAGTGCAAACATCCCCTATCATGTGAAAAACATGTTAATAAATGGGGTTGCGCTGTGCAGAATTATATGCAGAGACTACCAGTGCCAGGTACTGGGTTCAGAACCAAACTTGATGTGAAGCAAAAGAAGAAAAAAGTCATACCAAAATCGGACTACAGTATTTAAATCCAGTGTGTGGATGGTGCCATGCTATATTTTTTTATGTTTACTGCAACTAAAAGCTGTTTCTTAGTACTGTAATTAATAAAAGGTGCCATATGACGTGATGACGTGATCTCAGTGTCTTTCACATGATGTCTTCAAGAAAAATCCTTCTCTGCCAGTATGTGTTGCTACCAGTCTCTCACTACCCTAACTATATGGAATAGTTCTCTTTTTATACAGTACATGGCAGCCACCATGGTATCAAATCCATCCCATCTTCCATGGTAGCAAAGATTGTGAGCCTGAATTGCACAAGATCAACATACATCCCAAATCCCTAAAGCCCAACATTTCATAATTATTAAGCTGTTATTATTATTTGCATCAGGGGTGACCAACCTGTGGCCCGTGACGGAATAACAATGACCCTGCCTGATAAAGGAGCAAAAGAGAGAGAGAAAAAAAATCGATTTAAGGAAAAGAACAATAAGAAATCAATAACATTTTAAAACATGAATGTATGAATATTGGCATACATTTTCCAAATGAACACAATTTTAATAATTTCTTAAACAATTAAAAAACATAAAATAAATAAAATCCATTTAAATAATTAAATGTAAGTTATTTCTTATATTTGTTTTGTGAGCTGATGTTTTTGGCAATTACATTTTTTTAAAAAGAAGCACAGGTTTGTATTGACATACATTCATACAGCATGGGTGCGGTCTGCTCCATTTATCAACCTCGAAAATCAATCCTAATATTGAGAAACTGATTCATGAAATGTAGGCTCAGAAATCACATTGAGACAATTTACATTTTTTTAAATGAGAATTTCAAGTTTTTCTTCTCAATAATAAAAAAAAGAGTTTCAACTTTTTCATGGGGGAAGGGAGAGCGTAGGGGATACAAAATGTTAAATTGGGCAGGGAAGGGTGGATGAATATGTCTTCACACTCAAATAATTAGCATACATGTGTGGTCGGAACTTCAAGCATTAACATATATATTCAGAAATGAGGTGTCTGGTCTCCTCTGACAAACCACATACTATCAGCTTATCTGTGCAGCTTATCTGTGCAGCTATCTATGTTCTCATTGGGTTTTAGCAGTAGATCGGACCAAGGGTTGTAATGTTTTAAGGCTTTTATTATCCTTGTTCACTTTTGCCGTTATTTAGTTTAGGTTTAGCTATTTATTTAATCCGGATGTAGGGGGCAGTAGGACAGCTGCCCACCAAAAAATGTGTGCCCACTTATTGGCACGCATGAAAAAAAGAAGATTGGCAAACCCTGACTTATATCATGCTCAATAAAAGCCTGCAAATATCTAACCATTTCCCCTATTCCAGAACACTGGAGCTTAACAAGATAACGTGATTCTAAAAAGAATGGTTAAGAATTATTATTGTACAGTGATAATCCTGTGTCATTATATCTCTGGATACTATTATGCTCTAATCTTATCTAATAGAACCCTTTTTTTCTTTCTTTCAAGAAACTCCTCAGAAAGAAATTAGAATCTAATTAATGGTGATTAAACAGTGCATCTTCTTCTAGGGACTAAACTGTATTAAAGCCAAAGGTGTTTTTTTTAATATGATCTAACAGCTGTGTTACTAAAGAATGATAGATAAGGGTGTGTAAAATACCTCCTATCGTGCATGTACACTCTTGCTTTATACAGAGCACTTCCCCACCTGTTACCCAGGATTATGCCCATTGACGAAAGCAAAAGGCCCTAGTGGAAGGAACTGCATTCCAACTTGGGACTTAGGCTGTTGTGCACCTTTGTGCATCTGGCATGGGAGAATACTTGGCTCACTTTAGAAGTTCTCCACCAGTTGCCTCTTCTGTGTAAGTTTAGAGTAGGAATTTGACACATTTGCCCTGTGCCAGCCGCAGGCCATCTTGCACATCTGTATAGGTGTCCTCCTGTAGTTCTGGTTGCACTTCTCCCCACATATCTTTGGTGTTGGGCGGCCAACGATCAGAATAGTTAGGTTTATTGATATTGTAGACAACCTGCTCCAGGCATTGGCCAAGCAAGCCCTCTATAAATTCAGAAAGCAGTATGTAAAAAATCTTACCCCTGGAGTTGAAAATCTGTGTGAGCGTAGGGATTATAGTAGGAGCAGGAGGTTTTAGGAGATGGGAGGGAATGGGGTCAAGAGGGCAAGTGGTAGAGGGAGAAGAGGAGATTAACAGTGCCACACCCTCCACAAAGACAGCAGAAAAAGAGTCAAGGTAGGCTGGGGGAGAGTAAGGAAGCGGTGTAGAGTGGGAGGAGGAAACAAAGGGGATGTTCTGACGTATGGATTCCACCTTTTCCTTAAAATCAGTCCTTAGGTGAGATAGAGGAAGAAGAAGATTGGTTTCCAGCAAACTAATAGTACATCTGAATGTGAAGATAGAAAGAAGAAAAAAACCGATAAAATAAAAATAAAGAGGAAGATTAAAACCATCAACATTAATGACCTCAAAAATAATAGCAGATATTTTCAACTAGAATTGAACAATTTCTTCAGCTTGCTTGAAATGCATGGGGACAGTTTCAAAAACAATTATGAAGCATTTATGAAGAATGTAGTTTTAAAGTGCAGAAAAAAATGGAGGAATCTAACAAAAAACTGGATAACAAAATATATGATGTGAGAAAGCAATTTCTTAGGAGAAGACAACAAATT
>NC_134495.1:420149-520149 GCF_040206685.1 Ascaphus truei
CAGTAGCTGCAAAGGCAAACAAGATCTTATCTTGCATCAAACGGGCAATGGATGGAAGGGAAGTAAACATAATTATGAACCTTTACAAAGCATTAGTAAGACCACACCTTGAATATGGAGTACAATTTGGGGCACAACTCCTTAGAAAAGACATTATGAAACTAGAGAGAGTGCAGAGAAGAGCCACCAAATTAATAAAGGGGATGGACAATGTAACTTATGAGGAGAGGCTAGCTAAATTAGATTTATTTACATTAGAAAAAAAAAGCTGTGTGTGCTGTGCACGCGCATAGTAAGTGAAACTTCTTTGACTTTTGTCACAGAAATTGTATTTGTGTTGGTGTTGGTGATGTTTTAATTAAAAATCAAAATACAATCTCAATGACAAAACGCAAATAAATTTGACTTAGAATGCGCGTGCTCGGCACACATCCCCTGTATTAGCTATTTGCACTAAGTGTGAATTCCGCGTGTGACAGTGTGCGTGTGACTGAGAGTGTGCGTGTGACTGAGAGTGTGCGTGTGACTGAGAGTGTGCGTGTGACTGAGAGTGTGCGTGTGACTGAGTGTGCGTGTGACTGAGAGTGTGCGTGTGACTGAGCGTGTGCATTTGACTGAGAGTGTGCGTGTGACTGAGCGTGTGCGTTTGACTGTGCGTGTGCGTCTGACTGTGAGTGTGACTGAGTGTGCGTCTGACTGTGAGTGTGACTGAGTGTGCGTGTGACTGAGTGTGACTGAGTGTGCGTGTGACTGTGAGTGTGACTGAGTGTACGTGTGACTGAGTGTGCGTGTGAGTGTGACTGAGTGTGTGTGACTGAGTGTGCGTGTGACTGTGAGTGTGTGTGGGGGTCTGGGGGGGTCAGTGTGTGGGGGTCTGGGGGGGTCAGTCAGTGTGTGTGGGGCTCTGGGGGGGTCAGTGTGTGTGGGGGTCTGGGGGGGTCAGGCAGTGTGTGTGGGGGTCTGGGGGGGGTCAGGCAGTGTGTGTGTGGGGGTCTGGGGGGGTCAGGCAGTGTGTGTGGGGGTCTGTCAGTGTGTGTGGGGGTCTGGGGGGTTCAGTCAGTGTGTGTGGGGGTCTGGGGGGTTCAGTCAGTGTGTGTGGGGGTCTGGGGGGTTCAGTCAGTGTGTGTGGGGGTCTGGGGTGGTCAGTCAGTGTGTGTGGGGGTCTGGGGTGGTCAGTCAGTGTGTGTGGGGGTCTGGGGGGGTCAGTCAGTGTGTGCGGGGGTCTGGGGGGGTCAGTCAGTGTGTGTGGGGGTCTGGGGGGGGTCAGGCAGTGTGTGTGTGGGGGTCTGGGGGGGTCAGGCAGTGTGTGTGGGGGTCTGGGGGGGGGTCAGGCAGTGTGTGTGTGGGGGTCTGGGGGGGTCAGGCAGTGTGTGTGGGGGTCTGTCAGTGTGTGTGGGGGTCTGGGGGGTTCAGTCAGTGTGTGTGGGGGTCTGGGGGGTTCAGTCAGTGTGTGTGGGGGTCTGGGGTGGTCAGTCAGTGTGTGTGGGGGTCTGGGGTGGTCAGTCAGTGTGTGTGGGGGTCTGGGGGGGTCAGTCAGTGTGTGCGGGGGTCTGGGGGGGTCAGTCAGTGTGTGTGGGGGTCTGGGGGGTTCAGTCAGTGTGTGTGGGTCTCTGGGGGGTCAGTCAGTGTGTGTGGGGGTCTGGGGTGGTCAGTCAGTGTGTTTGGGGGTCTGGGGGGGTCAGTCAGTGTGTGTGGGGGTCTGGGGGGGTCAGTCAGTGTGTCTGGGGGGGTCAGTCAGTGTGTGTGGGTCTCTGGGGGGTCAGTCAGTGTGTGTGGGGGTCTGGGGGGGGTCAGTCAGTATGTGTGGGGGTCTGGGGGGGACAGTCAGTGTGTGTGGGGGTCTGGGGGGGTCAGTCAGTGTGTGTGGGGGTCTGGGGGGGTCAGTCAGTGTGTGGGGGGGTCCGTCAGTGTGTGGGGGGTCCGGGGGGGTCCGTCAGTGTGTGAGGGGTCCGGGGGGGGGGTCCGCGCGGGTTGCGCCCGGTTTTTGTACCACCGCTTCCTGGGGGGCCCGCAAACGCCCACGTCACTGGAGGGCTGAATGGCGCCGCTGCCAGCCGCTTCTGCGCATGCGCGGCATGGCAGCGGTAGTGGAAGTTAGGCGGGCCCATGTGTGGGCTGGGAGGGAGATCCCATTCAGGTTAGGAAAGGGTGGGGGGGGGCTGTCCCGGTCGGGCGGTCTCTGCTGTCCCGGGCAGCAGACGGGGAACGGCAACACATGTCAACAGCCGTGGCAGCGGGCGGGGAACAGCGCCGCTGCCAACCGCTTCTGCGCATGCGTGGCTTTCCCCCAGTCCCCATGATTACTGAGCATGCGCGGCTTGGCAGCGGATGTGCGGGGGGAATGGCGGCCGTTAGGAGCGGCGCCGGCGGCTATCGCCGCCGCCGCCGCCGCATATGTGATCAGCCATGTGGGGGGAGCAGCAGCCGTTAGGAGCGGCGCCGGCGGCTATCGCCGCCGCCGCCGCATCTGATTTGTGGAGCGGGTGTGATGTCAGTGTTGGGGTCGGGCTGAGCCAGAACACAGCCCGGCCTCAACTGCCAGCACTGACGTCACATCCGTTTCATTTCTGTCTCCACAATCCATTTTTGCCCCATCACGAATGAGGTGCCACTAAGGAAGTTTCACTTCAAAAGAGGCATCTAAGAGGGGAATGATAACTATATACAAATATATTTGGGGAAAGTACAGGAAGCTTTCAAAATAACTATTAATCACAAGGGCAGTACAAAGGACTCGGGGGCATCCCTTAAGGTTGGAGGAAAGGAAATTTCACCAGCAACAAAGGAAAGGGTTCTTTACAGTAAGGGCAGTTAAAAGGTGGAATTCATTACCCATGGAGACTGTGATGGCAGATACAATAGATTTGTTCAAAAAAGGTTGGACATCTTTTTTAGAAAGCAAAGGTATACAGGGATATACCAAATAAGTAAACATGGGAAGAATGTTGATCCAGGGATTAATCCGATTGCCAATTCTTGGAGTCAGGAAGGAATTTATTTTCCCTTTATGAGATATCATTGGATGATATAACACTGGGTTTTTTTGTTTGCCTTCCTCTGGATCAATAAGCAAGTATAGATATAGGATAAAGTATCTGTTGTCTAAATTTAGCACAGGTTGAACTTGATGAACGTACAGTATGTCTTTTTTCAATCTCATTTACTATGTAACTATGCAGCTGAATGGGATCTCTCACTTGACCACTGTAATTTTTTTTGTTACCTTCTCTGCGGGGAAAGATGCACACTAAACTAACAAGTATCGGTGGGAGAAAAAGGAACGTCTATAGGGGTGGGTGTCATGCTATTATGAGATGTCCAGGTAGTGTCCTAACTTTATTATTTTAATAATTTAGTAAGATGACATCTATCGGAAAAGGCAACTATTACACTCAAGTAGAAATCTATTAAGTTTTTATGACTGACTTCATGACAGTCATTTTAAGTGAAGCATTTCATATCAAGGCACTAAAATCCGGGACAAATATGCGTCTGTAAGGATCTGTGTGGCACGCCAG
The DNA here is from genome assembly GCF_040206685.1 of Ascaphus truei. NCBI lineage: Eukaryota > Metazoa > Chordata > Amphibia > Anura > Ascaphidae > Ascaphus > Ascaphus truei. The sequence goes on from NC_134495.1 coordinate 423,668, forward strand.
ACTCTGTGCATACCCCGCTTGTCCCAATCCGTGGTCGGGACACCCGCCCCGCCCGTGGTCCATGGCACCTCCTCTCCTGGGATCAGTGGCCGTACTGGACGCGCACACCTCGCCTGGACCTTAATGCGCCTGTCTCCGGCACGCGATCGGCGCGTGCAAAAGCCGCATCATCACTGTCAGGTCGAGCTCACCACAAACGAGGCGGGACCGCGGTGCTGAGGTGGGATAGGATATAATGCCACCCACAGCCACGAGGGCACGTCTTGAGAGTAGAGTGGTCTGGAGTCCGAGTCGGGGCAGGAGAGGTACGGATGGTAGAGGGTGCTGTTAGCCAAGTCCGGGGTTAGAGAGAGAGACGTAATCGTTTACCGTTTGCCGAGTTCGGGGTGCCAGAGGTGCGGAGAGTCATATTGCTGTATGCCACGTTCGGGATGCCAGAGGTGCGGAGAGTCGTAGAGGAAGCCGGTTCGGTACACGAGGAAGACTGCAAAACAAGACAGGACAGGACTAGGGAGGCAGAGAGTGATGAGAACAACTGGTTCTATGCTCAGCCGACGAGTTAGTGAAACCGCAGGGTATATGCAGGAGAGAGGGTCCAATGGCAGGTTAGCAAGGTGGGGGTGTGTGGAAGGGCCAGGCTGCGGCAGGGATAGGTCCAGACTGGCTCCCAAGGGAGGAGCAATAAAGCCCTGTGATAAGGCTGCATTTGATTGCAGCAATGGTTTGGGATGCTGTGCCTTTAAGAGGCTGGTGCGCCTCCGTGTGGCCGCGCCCCCGTGTGGCTGTGCTAGCAGGCGCGTGACCGGACCTGCCTCCAGGAACGGCCCTTGAAGAGGAACACCAGCGTGCGCGCGCGCGCCCACGTGGAGCAGGAAGCGGCGTCCAGGAGGGAGAATCTATGCGAGGCGCGGGAGGACCCGGCGGAACAGCGGGTAAGTGGGGAGCACGCCGAGGGCGGCTTGACTACTGGATCGTTACAATCACACATCGTCAGAACTCCTCCTATCTGGGAACCTGTCTCTCGTACCAGAACGGCCAATCGCAGACACCTTTCGCAGACACATTTATGCTCAGCTGCCCCACTGGCAAATCGGCTGAGCATAAACTATGGTGCGTAGTGTTCACTGCTTCCTTGCCTCCGCAGTCCTGTCTTGTTTTTCTGTTCCTAGCTCTCTGTTCCTGACCCGGCTTTGTATTGGACTCCGCTCTTCTCAACTCCAGGCCCCGGCTACCAACGACAATCCATACCACTCCAACCCCGACCTCGGCAACGTACCAAAACTACTCTTACCTCTCCTATCCAGACCACGGCTAACAGTACCTGCAACGATCCGCTACTCTCCAACCCGACAAGTATCCTGACTACTCTTAAACTCTCCAATGCCGACCCGGCTACCTTGACTAATCTACACTCCAGACACGCCCACGTGGCTGTGAGTGGCATTTATATCAATCCCCACCTCGGCCTCGCAATCACGCCTTGTTTGTGGTGAGCACTCCATTACAGTAAGCTCAGCCCCACAAACATGGACCCCGCTAAGGTGGGCAAGTCTTGAGCATGCACGCCAGCATGTTCACAAAAATTGAGAGATACCTAGAACAAAACGACAATCGCATGAACCTGTTACAGCAAAACCTCTCGTCTCTTACTGACCGGGTGTAGCCCTCTTCTCTTGCCCCCGCTGTTACAACCTCAACCGCTTTGCTCACGACGCTCTCATCTGAACCCCGACTTCTGAACCCTTACCGCTATGGTGGGGATCAAAGATCCAAGGTGGCGTACATCATTTCTCTACTCACCAACAATGCTGGCCTGGGCTTCCCCTATCTGGGAACAAAGAGGCCTAAGGGAGCTACGCATGCTGCTGTACCTGTCTGCTCACAGGAGGCCTAAGCCTCCGCTTCTGGGAGCCTGGGGTGAGCTCCTTCTCCTTGTGGGCAGCGCCTCCACCTCTGAAGGATCCCCGCGTTGGCGGGATAACCCCTCACAGGAACCAAACACAGTAGTAAGTAATACACCACACAAAGTATATAACTTTCTGGCACCCATCTTTTTAATATCTGTTTATTCACACCCAGCCTGCACCTACCCAGCACCCTGCAAAGGCCAAAGATACTAGGCACTGCCTATGTGTATAGTTAATCTGATGTGTCCTTCTTTAGAGGCAGGTAAGGAGGGTTACATCTATTAATATTAACCAAATCATTAAAACAAGATACTGCATAGTCAGGCCTATTACTTTGAATAATGTCATGGCTTTTCAGAATGCAGTCATTATTCATAGAACTATAGAAAACACGCTGAAACATACAATAGAATTAACACTGTTGTTATGCATGGGCACTAGAATTGGTAGAGCAGGCACCAATCATTTTGTGAGCCAATTACAAACATGGCCGCCAGGGTTACTAATCGAAAGCTGCAATGTCATATGACGATGAGGCTTTTCTATTTGCCGCCGGAGCAAGTCCTAGACACCCATATTGTTTCCTCAGTTTGCCTGATGGACAGCCACACCATGCCAGGCTCGCCACTCTGAAACAAATGGGGCCACTAAGCTGAACGGCAGCACTCAGCTCAGGGACCTTCTGGTTCTTAGATTTAATTTTGAAATTCCTTTACAAGAATTCTGAGAGAAACCATATGATCACTTGGGTCAACCTCATTTTGGCAGTCAATAAAAAGTCATAACATCAAAGTGAGATGACATGGCAACTTCCGATTGGGTGACCCTGCAGCTATCTTTGTTTTTCCTTGCAAGTACCAGGAAAGGTGCTATGGTTCAGCCTCAAGGGACCCCTTGATTCATACAAAAAAAAAAAATATTTGACTCTTACAATTAACTAGCACCATGTAAATGTGAGGGTTTGAGGAATTATGCAGGACAAAATTGTGAGTGGTGACAATGACGTAGTGAAGTTATTAGATTTAGAGAGGAAGAAGTGACTCACATTGATCATCGCATTGGAAGTAATTCTGAAGAGGGTGGCCCTTTCATTCACTGACTTAATCTTCTCACCACTCTCTGCTGGCAGTTTCAGGTTCTCCAGCTCACTCAGGGAACGTTGGAGGGCTGCACCATGCTTAGCGATAAGGTCATTGCACGCACTCAAATCATCCAGCTTACTGGTCAGGGATTTTAGGGAGCTGTGCAACTCGCTCCTGTCAGACTGGGAGCTTGGCTCTTCATCACCAGAGTCATCTGTGGAAGCAAAGGAAGGAATATTCACAATGCAGTCTTATATTTAGCTATTAAGTAATAGCAGATGTATTGCAAAGATTTACATTCGTTATAAGAATAATCATTTGAAGGACCAACTACAAATATATTCTCTTTCAGTATCGACTATGTAAATTCCATTAAAGATAGGAAAAACAATGTTCAACATACACTAAATTCCTAAGTAGGCCTATATATCTCCAGACCGAACAACCCTCACCAGTTTTCGGTTAGTCTCATGGATATGGAGCTTCAGAGATTCCATTGAAGTCTCACTGATATAAAAAAAAACCACACACTTTTCCTTTACAATATCATTTTTGGGGTCATAATTTCCTAATCTCACTGATTTTTGGGTAGAGGAAGAACAGGCACTCAACTACAAAAAGCTATATTTATCTGACGTTTTGGTTCCTAGTGGAAACTTTCTCAAGGATGCAGAGGCAAACAACCCACAAACTTAAACAGACCAAACTGCGCCAAAAATTCTCATGAGATGACGTCTGAGGTAGTCCGACTTCAGGGCAGTTCCAAGAGTAGTGACAATAGAAAACTTGAAACCCAGCATGAGCATTTCCATAAAGTACTTTATATGATGGACACTCCAACAGGAGTAGGAGAAAGCAGACCAACCAAATTCCACCCCAAAACACAGTTAAGAGACAGAAACCATAAGAACCGGAAACAAATGACAGAAACGTCCTATATCACCATTGCAAAATACTAAAATATAGAATTCCTTGACAGCAATGTGGAATAAAATGTGCCTGCTCTTCAGATTGGTTCAGCGGGTAATGATTATTGCCATCAATATATCTCCCTTTTTACAAATGAAAGGGAATTTGAACATAAACGAGGTAATAGCTTATTGCTCCTTTCAAGAATTAATGGTTCTGCGATACTGTACTTGGATGTAAATCTCTCAAGACAGCCACTAGGGAAGTGCTTCCTGCTGACCAGGCCGCAGGCCTACAACATGCAATGTCAATCTGCTTTGTACATTAATTAACAGCCTGTTCTTGCGCTGGTAATATTATTCTACACTAGCCTACGGAAAGAAGGTGTGCAGAGTATTTTCCTGCTCTTTACCACATGAACTAGAGGGAGTGCAGAGAAGAGCCACCAAATTAATAAAGGGAATGGACATTCTAACTTATGAGGAGAGGCTAGCTAAATTAGATTTATTTACATTAGAAAAGAGGCGTCTAAGAGGGGATATGATAACTATATACAAATATATTCAGGGACAATACAAGGAGCTTTCAAAAGAACTATTCATCCCACGGGCAGTACAAAGGACTCGGGGCCATCCCTTAAGTTTGGAGGAAAGGAAATTTCACCAGCAACAAAGGAAATGGTTCTTTACAGTAAGGGCAGTTAAAATGTGGAATTCATTACCCATGGAGACTGTGATGGCAGACACAATAGATTTGTTCAAAAAAAGGTTGGACATCTTTTTAGATGGAAAAGGTATACAGGGATATACCAAATAAGTATACACGGGAAGGATGTTCATCCAGGGAGTAATCCGATTGCCAATTCTTGGAGTCAGGAAGGAATTTATTTTTCCCCTTAATGGGGTTTTTTGTTTGCCTTCCTCTGGATCAATAAGTAAGTATAGATATAGGATAAAGTATCTGTTGTCTAAATTTAGCATAGGTTGAACTTGATGGACGGAAGTCTTTTTTCAACCTCATCTACTATGTAACTATGTAACATATTTAATGTGTCGGATAATGGAACGGTGATCATGTTGTAGCCATACGTGGAGTAAATCTATACTGCTCGGTATATTTTTATTCTCAGGATTGCTCGAAACCGAGAGATCCCATTGAGATGAACTGCAGCAGTTCGATAGTAAGACTTTGATCTCCAGGACATGAACACATTTTGGGAAACATACTATGGCTACTGGAGTTACATCATTACGCTACATTCCTGTTGGGGAAAGGATGATGCTCACTTTAAATAGAGAGACTCTCTCTTGTATTGTATGTCTTTATTTATAGGGCGCCATTAATGTACATAGCGCTTCACAGCAGTAATAAACGTGGTAATCCAATAAATAACAGATAATATAAATAACAGATCATGGGAATAAAAGTAACATTAAGGAAGAGGAGTCCCTGCCCCGAGGAGCTTACAGTCTAATTGGTAGGTAGGGAGAACGTACAGAGACAGTAGGAGGGAGTTCTGGTAAGTGCGTCTGCAGGGGGCCAAGCTTTATGTGTCATGTGTCCAGGATTATCCAGTGCTATTCGTATGCTTCTTTAAGCAGATGTGTCTTAAGGTGGGTCTTAAAGGTGGATAGAGAGGGTGCTAGTCGGGTACTGAGGGGAAGGGCATTCCAGAGGTGTGGGGCAGAAAGTGAAAAAGGTTTAAGGCGGGAGAGGGCTTTAGATACAAAGGGTATAGAAAGAAGACATCCTTGAGTAGAATGCAAGAGTCGGGATGGTGCATAGCGAGAAATTAGGGGTGAGATGTAAGGAGGGGCAGAAGAGTGTAAAGCTTTAAAAGTGAGGACGAGAATGGAGTGTGAGATGTGGGATTTGATCGGAAGCCAGGAGAGGGATTTCATGAGGGGAGAAAATATTTTATTGGGGTTTTCTTAAAAGGTTAGTTGAATTGCTGCTTCCAGTATACCATTGAAGGTTAATAAGAACATTAGATAAATAATGACTTACATGAACAATAAAGTGAACATAAGATATCAGTTTTCAAGTAGCAATCCCGCCCAAAAGCCTATAGGAGTTGAACTATTATACTGTTTGTATCTTTTTAACTTTTTTTATTTTACGTCACTCCAAAAAACGATGCAATGCATTTAAACCCATTTTCCTTGCTCCTAAATTGCCTTGATATATAGTTTTGACCTAGCTGTTTCTGTCCATAGTTATCCTGTAACATTTTACGTTTTATAACCTCCTTCTCTATCTCCTTCTCCTTCAGTTTTTTTCCCCCAATCCTTAATTGCTCCTTAGCATTTCTACCAACAAGAGCTAGCAGGATGTATACCGTCCAGGAAAACTGGCATTTTAGTACCAATCTAGAAAGGCAACTTTGTGCAAGGCTCAAGCAGAATCCTTCAGAGAAGAGGTTCTGGCCCGAAAATCTGAGGCGTTTTTAAATGACAATCTCTGTAAACGCAGAAACACAAACTGCATCCCTATCGTTTATGGCTTTATAAGTGTATGGTGCTGAAGTGGTAAAGTAGACATGTAATTAGAAATAAAATCCAGGAACCTATGAAAGCCCCATAATCATTGTAATATTTGTTGCTAGAAATAATTAATTATATGGCTGTAGAATGTATACAGTATTTGGAGGGCATTCGGAACGAATGGATTGCCATGGTAACAGCGGGTTATTTTTAACTTGATGACGTAGTTTAATATCCTCGCAGACAAAAAAAAACAATTTGCGGTTACCAGGAGTAAGCCTGCTCAGGCTGTGCTGGAATGGCAGTTGAATACAACCTTTAAATCAAAACACAATATACTGTATTTACAACACGTCTCAAGTCAAGTAGCTTGCTGCTGATCCTTGGCCCATACAATACAAATCCCCTGTTATACCAATTAGATTTGGCATTTAGAGAGTTTCATGTACATACTGTTGCAGAGTTTAAGACAAAACAGCATTTATTAGTGCCTTGCATGATGAATCATATTATTAAAATATCCCGCTGAAATATTATCGCTACAATTGTTGGGATTCACAAAACGCTGATGTGCGGTATCGCAGTGCAATCCCTCTTTAATGGCCATTGACTTGAATTGCAGTTAATGCACAATCACAGTGAGATAACCCACGTGGGCACTTTGTGAATCTCCTCCTATGTGCAGTGCAATAAATCATATGGATGATTGCTTGCACAAGGTAGCAGCTGAAAAGTGTCCCTATTAAGTCCTTTAACGCCAAAATGCCAAGAGTATTATGTTATGAGTACTGAATATGTGCAATATGTGTCCGTTTATCAATCTCTATAAAAGCTGTTTTTGGAAAATTGATGCAGCCATATCAATTTAGCATCTGTTTATCAAAGGAATTTGTCCTTATTTTGCTCTATCAGCCCCAGCTTACAGGAGTATTTTTTGGCTAATTCAATGTGTGCCGAAACAGCCGATTAGGCTTTTTTTCCGGCCAAAATTAACCATTGGTCTAAAAATCAGCATTAGGGTTTTAGGAACTTGATTAAAGGTTTCTGAAATTGGATGCAGCTTTTAATAGACAAGATCAGACATATTTGCAACTCTGCATCATGTTATCCTAACATATATCCTGAGCTTGATAAATAGATCCCAATGTATAGTTTTTGTCTGTGAGAGAGAGGTGAGGGGGATGGGAGTATTGTATGTGCCTTTATGAGAGTGTGAGTACATACAGTATGAGCATATGAATGAGATGGACAGTATGACAGCATGTGAGTTATGCGCATGTTTTAACTGAATGCATGAATACTAATGAGAATTACAAAGAACAGACAAGAAATTGATTAAAAACACAGAAAAATAGAGGTACAGTGTAGGGGGTGGAATACAGTAAACACTTATTTAAAGATGTGAAATCACCTAAAATAAAATACTCTCAATCCCCCTATTTAATATGATGTGAGTCCGGCTTGCATATATTGTAGAAAAGTTTAATAGCATTCAAATAAATGGGACTGAAATCGTGTCCTGTAAGGAAAGATGGCTGTTACATCTTAATGCAGCAGTGCCCCTAAGCCCTCCCTTTTTTGTTACCACAATGGAAAGCAGGGAAGCCCTGGATCCATGTTATTTTCAGCTCCGGGAACACCCAGGTTGCCTAACAACTTACCGGTAAAAGTAGCGCCAGTACTTCCTGGTGTTTAAATCCCCCACATCACATGGGACAATAGATGACGTTGCTACTTCCTATTGGCCTGCGTGACACGGGGGGGATTTATACTGCCATTTTGTTTCCCCTTGAGGGGACTGAAATCTGCTACTTTTACAGGTAATTGTCTCTGCTTTGAAGATCCCTGGGTTCCATCCTGGTTTTAAAAAAAGGAGTGTTAGAAAAATGAGTGGGGGGGAACTGCTTCTTTAAATAGGGGCCATAGAAGCTAAGGCTCATTAAATATGCTATTAAACCATATGCTGATGCTAGAGAAGAGTTCTGCTCCATTTAAATAAATGTACTCTAACAAAAGAAATGGGCTTCACAGCATATTAAATAGAGGCCTAAGACCATGTTAAAACAAGTCACACGTTGAACTCAATTCCAATCACATTGCCATGTTTTAATTTTCTAATCAATTTGTCCAAGCTACACAATGTTTACTTGATTGATGTTTGCACAGTACAACACTAAGCAGTTTCACTTGCTTCTGGAGAGTGGCACATAAAATGCCACACATCATTTGAATTTGCAGTGCACTTCTCAGAGAGAACATGTTGAGGTGTCTGTCAAAGTCAATGGAGGCTATGTTTATACTTAAATTATTTTTACACTACACAAGATGTGTGTTTCAAGCATTTTGACTTGTCTTATGATTTACAAACTGGCTAATTGCTCTCTTTGTGAAGCTTAATTCCCGAAGCAGGTTAGAAAAGGCATGTTACATTTGTAAAAAGCCACTAGAATTCCTCTGTATTCTGCCAGATGTACTCGTAATCTTACTTCCAAACTGGACAAATCATTTTCCCCCACCAGTGTCATTAGCTTTTCCCTGTCAGAACACAGCTAGAAGAGAACAGAGAGGTTCCATACATTTCCTGCCATAATATAACATTTAGATAAACAAGAACTCTTGTAATCACAACTGTTCATCTTATTCTTTCATCAAGAGACGCTACAATGGTTTGCCTGAGGAAGTGAGCCATGATCTCGCGAAATGTGTAGGAGGAAATGACTGTGCCGGCACCTGTAGTGGCCAGGCTCATGGTGACATCACCCAGCTTGGAAAGACCCAATCGCTTTGTAGCACTAGACCCGGAGGTACGCCACAAGTGAGGCAAGTGCAGCGGAAAGCTTGTGATCAGCGGATGGAAGGGGAGCCCCCCTAGTGCCACAGGACCAGATTTTTTCTATATGCTTATTGATTAAGCACAAAATGTGAGTGCATTACTTTTTACATTGTCATTAATAAATCTTCTTTAATTATTTCATCATACAGTATGTTCTTTTTCAGAAAATATGGTTTTAGAATGAGTTAATGTAGACGAGAACGAGTGGTGGGAAAGAAAGGAGACCAATCTAGAATTCCAGAAAAGCAGTGGATGGAAGCGATGAATAATAAAACGTACTAATGCTGACGGGGAATGATGGAAAACTGTGAAATGGGTGGGAAGGGACACGCATCTGTAATGATCTGATTTCACATTAAAATAAGCACGTTAAGAAGGAAAGCTAAAGGCCACCTACAGAACAGAGTTGGTGCATTTTAAACTGAGGACCACAACAATCTGATTGCCAATATTTGGAGTCAGGAAGGAATTTATTTTTTCCCTTATCATTAGATATTTCACTGGGGTTTCTGTTTGTCTTCCTCTGGACCAATATGGAATAATAAAATTAACCCTAACTATAGCGCTTAACCTATAATGTGTGACTTACACGTGCAACAAAATAATGTGCAATAAAAAACAGTTGTGATACCAAAAGGCTAAAGCTGCCACAGGCTTGCCACAATGCAAATTATCTCCAACCTGCATACAGTGATATGATGAATGAAAAAGGATACCTGGCGCTGACAATTACACTATGTCCATATGAAACAAAATCAGTCTCTTGAAAATCCCCCAGAGTTCAAATCTTAAAGTTGATGTCTGTAGATTTTCTTTACTGCTGCAGCATCCCAAGGATTCAAAGGAATCCTTTGAGAAAGTGACGTCCCTACGTCACGAAACGCGTTAGGGTGGGAGGAGCTTGAGGTTGCTGTCGGCAGGAGACTCTCAGAGACTGCAGAGGTGCGCTGTGTGTCAGACCTGTTGGTTGTATACCGGAACGCAGCCTAGCGGGGGGGAGAGACGCAGACGCACCAGACCAGCTGAGGTTAAGCAGTGAGAGGGCGGAGGACCTCAACCGGAGCAGACAAGGGAGTAACACCACAAGCTGCGGGCGGCAATCTCGTGACGTTTTAAACCGCATGTACTCATGTGAGTACATGTAAGTGATTTTTAGGCTTGTTGTAGCCGTTTTTAATTAAAATGTTGTGCTATCCTTTGCAATTGTCCATTCTCTTTCTCTGGGGGTCCGTGTGTTTTGGGTGATCCTTGAATCACGGAGCCACAAGAGTTAGAGGAAGTACCCGGGGGATTCGTGGCACAAGTGGACGTTAAAGGGATTAAAGCACAGATTGTCTCCACTGTATCCAGAAAGAGGCACTCCTGTAAGTAGAGACAGTCTACATTGGGAACTGTTTATGTAAGGGGAAGCCATTAGAAATCAGCAGTACTGCGCAATGGTGTGCCTCTTTATCCTTTCCAGGTAGATTGGGAGGCTGCAGCAGTAAAGAAAATCTACAGACATCAACTTTAAGATTTGGACTCTGGGGGATTTTCAAGAGACTGATTTTGTTTCATATGGACATAGTGTAATTGTCAGCGCCAGGTATCCTTTTTCATTCATCATATCTCTGGACCAATATACTGCAAGTACAGATATAGGATAAAGTATCTGTCATCTAAATTTAGCATAGGGTGAACCTCATATACTAGGTAACATTTGTGATGACACACCTTGGATATAATATGCAGTAAGGCAAAGAAGCTTTTGGTCTTGAAAGCATGTGGACAATATCTAATCTTAATATATAAAATTGAATGGTTAGTGCTATCTGCGGTGAATCTGATTGGTCCTCAGCCTCTGGCCAATCAGATTGGTGGGTCTGACGTCACCCAACTGACACTCTCTTCCCCCTCGGCGGCGCCGCCACACACACACACACACACACACACACACACACACACACACACACACACACACACACACACCTCTCCCTCTCTCAGCGCTCATCTCTCCCTCCCGGCGCTCATCTCTCCCTCCCGGCGCTCATCTCTCCCTCCCGGCGCTCCGCTCATCTCTCCCTCCCGGCGCTCCGCTCATCTCTCCCTCCCGGCGCTCCGCTCATCTCTCCCTCCCGGCGCTCATCTCTCCCTCCCGGCGCTCATCTCTCCCTCCCGGCGCTCATCTCTCCCTCCCAGCGCTCATCTCTCCCTCCCAGCGCTCCGCTCATCTCTCCCTCCCGGCGCTCCGCTCATCTCTCCCTCCCTCCCGGCGCTCATCTCTCCCTCCCGGCGCTCCGCTCATCTCTCCCTCACTCCCGGCGCTCCGCTCATCTCTCCCTCCCGGCGTTCCGCTCACCTCTACCTCCCTCCCGGCGCTCCGCTCATCTCTCCCTCCCGGCGCTCATCTCTCCCTCCCGGCGCTCATCTCTCCCTCCCGGCGCTCATCTCTCCCTCCCTCCCGGCGCTCCGCTCATCTCTCCCTCCCGGCGCTCCGCTCATCTCTCCCTCCCGGCGCTCCACTCACCTCTCCCTCCCTCCCTCCCGGCGCTCCACTCACCTCTCCCTCCCTCCCTCCCGGCGCTCCACTCACCTCTCCCTCCCAGCGCTCCACTCACCTCTCCCTCCCTCCTGGCGCTCCGCTCATCTCTCCCTCCCGGCGCTCATCTCTCCCTCCCGGCGCTCATCTCTCCCTCCCGGCGCTCCGCTCATCTCTCATTCCCTCCCGGCGCTCCGCTCATCTCTCCCTCCCGGCACTCCACTCACCTCTCCCTCCCGGCGCTCCGCTCATCTCTCCCTCCCGGCGCTCCACTCACCTCTCCCTCCCGGCGCTCCGCTCATCTCCCTCCCCGGCGGGGGAACAGGCAGTGGCCAGGCAGGCTGCTGCTGCCTCGTGGCGCCTAAGATGACGGCGCCCGGAAGGACCCCCTTCCTCCCTCGCGGCGCCTAAGATGGCGGCGCCCGGAAGGACACCCTTCCTCCCTCGCGGCGCCGAGTGAGAAGATGGTGGCGCCCGGAAGTAGAGGTAGGTGTCGCGTGTGTGTCGCTCTCCCACTCTCCCACTTCCCCCCACCTCCCAGAGCACGCTCTCTACGGCTCAACATCCAGGCTGGCAGGTGAGGAAATGCAGGGGGAGGAATCCATGCCTTTGACGCCCCCCCCTGCCTTTGACGCCCCCCCCCTACCTTTGACGCCCCCCCCCTACCTTTGACGCCCCCCCTGCCTTTGACGCCCCCCCTGCCTTTGACGCCCCCCCTGCCTTTCACGCCCCCCCTGCCTTTGACGTACCCCCCTGCCTTTCACGCCCCTGCCTTTCACGCCCCCCCCCTGCCTTTCACGCCCCCCCTGCCTTTCACGCCCCCCCCCTGCCTTTCACGCCCCCCCCCCTGCCTTTCACGCCCCCCCTCCCCTGCCTTTCACGCCCCCCCCTCCCTGCTTCCGGGCAACGCCGGGTATTTCAGCTAGTATCTATATAAAAGAAAGTCCAAGTTAAATCTATCACAATCTGGAAAACAAAATGCTAATGATACACAGGAATGATTGATTCTTTTGTTGCTGAAGCGGCCAGAAACTAATGTATTTCTGGCACCTCTAGCATTAAAAGGGAAATGAGATACCTCTGGGGCAGAAGGAACAGCTTGACAGTGAGACCATTCTGATGGAATTCGGGCGACGTCAGCCATCAACTATAATTCATTATGAGCTGGAAAATAAAACAAACAGCACCTGATCATCAAAACCTAATGATTTCAATCGGGTTACCAACCCTATTAATGCAAGATATGGTATGGGTGCCATGGTGATCCATAATAAGCAACCTCAGCATACATAGAATGTCACTGAGCTTCAAGAAACCTGGCAACGCTTCGGTTCATTATTACGATAAAGCTGAATTTGTGAAGAGTTTCAGTATATTCACTGGCAAAATCCCCACAGCTCACTAACACTGAACCAGCACAAGTCACTTTGCTGAGGTTTGTTTCTCTCTCTTTGGTCAGACGAATATGACAATGTTGGAGACAAGTGACGTGATATTCTGTTTGTGCTGATGGTCTGTCCGGAATAGCTCTACATAAGCCCTCTCTTTTCAAAGACGTGCATAAAGACTCTGATAATCCCTTCGCTTCTCAAAGATGATTGGCTAATTTCTGGGCATTATTCGTCCAGTAATGGCCTGGAATTTTAGGCATCTTGCCAAGTTTTCATTTCTAGCCAATCAGCTTTCACGTGTCATGCAGGGAGTGGGAGCAGCTCTCAGACAGTGGATGGGATAGGATTGCAGGCACCAGCAACGTGCTGACTCCTCCCCCTCCCTCTGCAGCAGCCAGGCACGGACTCCTCCCTCTCCCTGCAGCAGCCAGGCACGGACTCCTCCCTCTCCCTGCAGCAGCCAGGTACTGACTCCTCCCTCTCCCTGCAGCAGCCAGGCACTGACTCCTCCCTCTCCCTGCAGCAGCCAGGCACTGACTCCTCCCTCTCCCTGCAGCAGCCAGGCACGGACTCCTCCCTCTCCCTGCAGCAGCCAGGCACGGACTCCTCCCTCTCCCTGCAGCAGCCGGGCACGGACTCCTCCCTCTCCCTGCAGCAGCCAGGCACTGACTCCTCCCTCTCCCTGCAGCAGCCAGGCACTGACTCCTCCCTCTCCCTGCAGCAGCCAGGCACTGACTCCTCCCTCTCCCTGCAGCAGCCAGGCACTGACTCCTCCCTCTCCCTGCAGCAGCCAGTTACTGACTCCTCCTTCTCCCTGCAGCAGCCAGGCACTGACTCCTCCCTCTCCCTGCAGCAGCCAGGCACTGACTCCTCCCTCTCCCTGCAGCAGCCAGGTACCGACTCCTCCCTCTCCCTGCAGCAGCCAGGCACTGACTCCTCCCTCTCCCTGCAGCAGCCAGGTACCGACTCCTACCTCTCCCTGCAACAGCCAGGTACAGACTCCTCCCTCTCCCTGCAGCAGCCAGGTACTGACTCCTCCCTCTCCCTGCAGCAGCCAGGCACTGACTCCTCCCTCTCCCTGCAGCAGCCAGGTACTGACTCCTCCCTCTCCCTGCAGCAGCCAGGTACCGACTCCTCCCTCTCCCTGCAGCAGCCAGGTACTGACTCCTCCCTCTCCCTGCAGCAGCCAGACACTGACTCCTCCCTCTCCCTGCAGCAGCCAGGTACTGACTCCTCCCTCTCCCTGCAGCAGCCAGGTACCGACTCCTCCCTCTCCCTGCAGCAGCCAGGTACTGACTCCTCCCTCTCCCTGCAGCAGCCAGGTACTGACTCCTCCCTCTCCCTGCAGCAGCCAGGTACTGACTCCTCCCTCTCCCTGCAGCAGCCAGGTACCGACTCCTCCCTCTCCCTGCAGCAGCCAGGTACTGACTCCTCCCTCTCCCTGCAGCAGCCAGGTACTGACTCCTCCCTCTCCCTGCAGCAGCCAGGCACTGACTCCTCCCTCCCTCTGCAGTAGCCAGGCACAGACTCCTCCCTCTCCCTGCAGCAGCCAGGCACTGACTCCTCCCTCTCCCTGCAGCAGCCAGGCACTGACTCCTCCCTCTCCCTGCAGCAGCCAGGCACTGACTCCTCCCTCTCCCTGCAGCAGCCAGGCACTGACTCCTCCCTCTCCCTGCAGCAGCCAGGTACTGACTCCTCCCTCTCCCTGCAGCAGCCAGGCACTGACTCCTCCCTCTCCCTGCAGCAGCCAGGCACGGACTCCTCCCTCTCCCTGCAGCAGCCAGGTACCGACTCCTCCCTCTCCCTGCAGCAGCCAGGCACTGACTCCTCCCTCTCCCTGCAGCAGCCAGGCACTGACTCCTCCCTCTCCCTGCAGCAGCCAGTTACTGACTCCTCCTTCTCCCTGCAGCAGCCAGGCACTGACTCCTCCCTCTCCCTGCAGCAGCCAGGCACTGACTCCTCCCTCTCCCTGCAGCAGCCAGGTACCGACTCCTCCCTCTCCCTGCAGCAGCCAGGCACTGACTCCTCCCTCTCCCTGCAGCAGCCAGGTACCGACTCCTACCTCTCCCTGCAACAGCCAGGTACAGACTCCTCCCTCTCCCTGCAGCAGCCAGGTACTGACTCCTCCCTCTCCCTGCAGCAGCCAGGCACTGACTCCTCCCTCTCCCTGCAGCAGCCAGGTACTGACTCCTCCCTCTCCCTGCAGCAGCCAGGTACCGACTCCTCCCTCTCCCTGCAGCAGCCAGGTACTGACTCCTCCCTCTCCCTGCAGCAGCCAGACACTGACTCCTCCCTCTCCCTGCAGCAGCCAGGTACTGACTCCTCCCTCTCCCTGCAGCAGCCAGGTACCGACTCCTCCCTCTCCCTGCAGCAGCCAGGTACTGACTCCTCCCTCTCCCTGCAGCAGCCAGGTACTGACTCCTCCCTCTCCCTGCAGCAGCCAGGTACTGACTCCTCCCTCTCCCTGCAGCAGCCAGGTACCGACTCCTCCCTCTCCCTGCAGCAGCCAGGTACTGACTCCTCCCTCTCCCTGCAGCAGCCAGGTACTGACTCCTCCCTCTCCCTGCAGTAGCCAGGCACTGACTCCTCCCTCTCCCTGCAGCAGCCAGGTACTGACTCCTCCCTCTCCCTACAGCAGCCAGGCACTGACTCCTCCCCCTTCCTGCAGCCAGACACTGACTCCTCCCCCTTCCTGCCGCAGAGCGTCAAAACAGGAGACACTAAAGAGAAAGGAGAGTTACTGTGAGTGATATATTTAAAAGTTTTTTCCAATCAACAAAAGAAAAGAAAATGCCGGAGTTAAAAAAAAGTTCTACATTTTTAAGAAAATGTGGAATATCACGTATATAAAAATGCATATGACTGTACAAAAGTGTCTATATTATTTGTAACATTGTAAGTCCCTTCTACCTGTCTCTCCTACCCAGGGCCACCAACAGGGGGGGGACAGAGGGCACTGGCGTCCCGGGCCCCGTGAGTCAGAGGGGTCCGGCCATGCCCGTTAAAGTAAAAAAAAAAAAAAAGGGCATGCAGGGTATCCGTCCTGCTGCTTGTGGGACCGCCCACTGCCTGTGGGCCCGCTCATCCCTCGCTCCCACCCCTCGGCTCCCAACGTGGGACGTAGGGGATGTGCTATGGGATTCCCATGCGCGCGCACCAACCTAACTTCCCCCACGCGCCACCCTGGGGCCCCACAGCATAGGAGGGCCCCCCGCGCCCGGCCCATGCGTGCCCACCATAGGGTTGCCATGTGTCCGGCGAGGGTTAAGTGCTGGGCAGAGCAAGGAGGACTGGTGTGCTGTCCCTGATTGGAGGAGAGGACAGATAATCAGAGGACAGCAGGGGCGGAGCCCACACCCCGGCGGGCCAGAGACATGTTCTGTGCTGTCTGTGTGCTGCAGGAGATAAGGTAAAGTACAATGTGGGGGGAGGTGAGGGAATATTGTATTGTATTGTATTGTATGTCTTTATTTATATAGCGCCATTAATGTACATAGCGCTTCAAAGCAGTAATACACGTGGTAATCGAATAAATAACAGATAATATAAATAACAGATCATGGGAAAAGGTGCTTTAGACATTAAGGAAGAGGAGTCCCTGCTCCAAGGAGCTTACAGTCTAATTGGTAGGTAGGTAGAACGTACAGAGACAGTAAGAGGGAGTTCTGGTAAGTGCATCTGCAGGGGGCCAAGCTTTATGTGTCATGTGTTCAGAATGTTCACAGTGCTATTCATATGCTTCTTTAAGCAAGTGTGTCTTAAGGTGGGTCTTAAAGGTGGATAGAGAGGGTGCTAGTCGGGTACTGAGGGGAAGGGCATTCCAGAGGTGTGGGGCAGTCAATGAAAAAGGTTTAAGGCGGGAGAGGGCTTTAGATACAAAGGGGGTAGAAAGAAGACATCCTTGAGAAGAACGCAAGAGTCTGGATGGTGCATAACGAGAAATTAGGGCTGAGATGTAAGGAGGGGCAGAAGAGTGAAAGCTTTAAAAGTGAGGAGAAGAATGGAGTGTGAGATGCGGGATTTGATCGGAAGCCAGGAGAGGGATTTCATGAGGGGAGATGCTGAGACAGATCTAGGAAAGAGTAGAGCGATTCTGGCAGCAGCGTTTAGGATAGATTGTAGGGGAGACAGGTGAGAGGCAGGAAGGCCGGACAGCAGGAGGTTACAGTAATCAAGACGGAAGAGAATGAGGGCCTGAGTCAGAGTTTTAGCAGTCGAGTAACAGAGGAAAGGGCGTATCTTTGTTATATTGCGGAGGAAAAAGTGACAGGTTTTAGAAATGTTTTGAATGTGAGGGGCAAATGTGAGAGAGGAGTCGAGTGTGACCCCAAGGCAGCGTGCTTGGGCTACTGGGTGAATGATCGTAGTTCCAACAGTAATGTGGAAGGAGGTAGTAGGGCCAGGTTTGGGAGGAAGTATGAGGAGCTCTGTTTTAGCCATGTTGAGTTTAAGGCGGCGGAGGGCCATCCAGGATGATATAGCAGAGAGACATTCAGAAACTTTGGTTTGTACAGCAGGTGTAAGGTCGGGTGTTGAGAAATATATTTGTGTGTCGTCAGCATAGAGGTGATAATTAGACCCAAAACATGTTATTAGGTCACCTAGAGAGAGTGTATACAGAGAAAAGAGAAGAGGTCCCAGGACAGAGCCCTGGGGTACCCCCACAGAGAGATCAATAGAGGAGGAGGAGGTATTAGCAGAAGAGACACTGAAAGTACGATGGGAGAGGTAGGATGAGATCCAGGATAGAGCTTTGTTCCGAATGCCAAGAGTATGGAGAATGTGAAGGAGAAGAGGGTGGTCCACGGTGTCAAATGCTGCAGAGAGGTCGAGTAATATGAGCAGAGTGTAATGACCTCTGTCTTTGGCAGCATGGAGGTCGTCAGTTATTTTAGTGAGGGCTGTTTCCGTGAAGTGAGCAGTGCGGAAGCCAGGTTGTAGAGGGTCTAGGAGAGAATAGGTGTTGAGAAAATGGAGCAAGCGAGCGAATACAAGACGTTCAAGGAGTTTAGAGGCAAAAGGCAGGAGGGAGACAGGCCGATAGTTAGAAAGACAGGTAGGGTCAAGCTTGGTGTTTTTGAGTAATGGTATGACTGTTGCATGTTTGAAGGAGGATGGAAAGCTTCCAGAGCAGAGGGAGGAGTTAAAAATGTGCGTGAGCGTAGGGATTATAGTAGGAGCAAGAGGTTTTAGGAGATGGGAGGGAATGGGGTCAAGGGGGCAAGTGGTAGAGGGAGAAGAGGCGATCAACAGCGATACATCCTCCTCTGAGACAGTGGAAAAAGAGTCAAGGAAGGCAGGAGGAGAGTTAGGAAGAGGTGTAGGATGGGAGGAAGAAACAGAGGGGACGTTCTGACGTATGGATTCCACCTTTTCCTTAAAATAGTCAGCAAAGTCCTGAGCGGAGATGGAGGAAGGAGAGGCAGCTGAGGGTGGTTTGAGTAGAGTATCAAAGACAGAGAACAGTCGGGCGTGGGTTAGACTTGTGCATGTTGATTAGTGAAGAAAAGTAGGCTTGTTTAGCTTGCGAGAGGGCAGAGTTGAAACAGGATAGCATAAATTTGTAGTGAAGGAAGTCTGCGAGAGTATGAGATTTCCTCCAGAGGCGTTCAGAGGAACGAGTGGAGGAACGCAGCATGCGCATGTGGGAATTTAGCCAGGGTCTAGGGTTAGAAGGGCGAGGACGGCAGAGAGAAAGCGGGGCATGTAGATTAAGAGAGGAGGATAAGGCAGAGTTGTAGTTCCTGACCAGGTTGTCAGGGTCTGTAGCAGAGCTGAGAGAGGAGAGGGAGGAGCGTAAAGTGGACTCAAAGTCAGGTAAGTGAATAGAGCGCAGGTTTCCTCAGAACCGGGGGGTAGATGGAGGTGGAGAAGGGGAGAAGCGAGATAGAGAGAATGAGATGAGGTGATGGTCAGAGAGAGGAGAAGGGGAAATGGAGAAATCAGAGAGAGAGAAGTTTTTAGTGAAAACCAGGTCTAAGTAGTGGCCATCCTTGTGGGTGCTGGCTGCAGTCCACTGTTGAAGGCCAAAAGAAGAGGTTAGAGAAAGAAAGCGGGAAGCCCAAGGGAGAGAGGGGTCATCAATGTGGCAATTGAAGTCCCCAAGGAGAAGAACAGGGGAGTCTGAGGAGAGGAAGAAAGAGAGCCAGGATTCAAAGTGAGAGAGAAAGGCAGAAGGGGGATGAGTAGAGGTAGGTGGGCGATAGATGACCGCCACATGAACAGGGAGAGGAGAGAAGATCTGGACAGTGTGAACCTCAAAGGAGAGAAAGGCAAGAGAGGGGGGAATAGGAAGAGTTCGGTAACGGCAGAGAGAGGAGAGCAGGAGCCCCACACCTCCACCCCTGCCATCAGGGCGCGGAGTGTGGGAGAAGGAAAGGCCACCATAAGAAAGGGCAGCTTCCAGAGCAGAGTCAGATTGAGTGAGCCAGGTCTCAGTTATAGGAAAGAGAAGCAGGGAGTGAGAGAGAAAGAAGTCATGCACAGAGAGGCACTTGTTAGAGAGGGAGCGAGCATTCCAAAGGGCACAGGAGAAAGGGAGAGAGGAGGGAGGGTGGAAGGGGATGGGTATGAGGTTGGAGGGGTTAACACCAGAAGGAGTAGAAGTTGCATGTGGGAGGCGAGGACGAGAGCAAGTAGAAATAAGGCAGGGACCAGGATTGGGAGAGATATCCCCAGAAGCAAGGAGGAGAAGCATGGATAGAAAGAGGATGTGTGAGGATGATTTGTAGGGGTGTGTTTTAGTGCAGGGGATATAGCTGTGTGGTGACAGAGGGCGCAGGTAAGAAAGGAGTTCATGTGAACTGAGAAGTGGGGAAGAAAGGAGAGATGGAGATATATGAATAGAGTTAGAGACATAAGGAGACTGGTGGAAGGAAGTGCATAATTTGAAAATAAGTGAGGTTGCAGCAATATGTATGGGGTGGTGGGGGTATATTTTATATGTATGGGGTCGTGGGGGTATATTTTATATGTATGGGGGTGGTGGGGGTATATTTTATATGTATTGGGGTGGTAGGAGTATATTTAATATATATGGGTGTGGTGGGGGTATATTTAATATGTATTGGGGTGGTAGGAGTATATTTAATATATATGGGGGTGGTGGGGGTATATTTTATATGTATGGGGGTGGTGTGGGTATATTTAATATGTATGGGGGTGGTAGGGTATATTTTATATGTATGGGCAGTGGTCGACAAATCGCCAAAAAATCTACTCGCCACCTAGTATAACACGTGTGCTGCTTGGGCCAATAGGAGCTTGCCACGATGTTAAATCCACTCGCCCAGGGCGTGCAAATGTATAGGTTTGTCGAACACTGTGTATGGGGGTGGTGTGGGTATATTTAATATGTATGGGGGTGGGGGGGTATATTTAATATATATATGGGGGTGGTGGGGGTATATTTAATATATATGGGGGTGGTGGGGATATAGTTAATATATATGGGGGTATATTTAATATATATGGGGGTGGTGGGGGTATATTTAATATATATGGGGGTGGTTGGAGTATATTTATTATATATGGGGGTGGTAGGAGTATATTTATATATATGAGGGTTGTGTGGGTATATTTTATATGAATTGGGGAGGTGGGGGGGATATTTTATATAAATTGGGGACATGGGGGGATATTTTATATGTATTCGGGAGCGTGGTTTTTTATATATGTATTGGGGGCGTCGCAACTTTTACCATTGTGTCCAGTATTTTTGGACAAGCCATCTGGCAACCCTACCCACAAATGCTAAATGTAAGGTCCGGGGGAACACCTCTCCCTAAGGGGGTTCCTCCCGCGACCTCACTTACCCGCGCACCCGCTCTCCCCCTTCGCCGCCGCGGGCGGGATCTTCCTTCCCCTCCCCGTGGCGGCTAGTGAACTTGCGCATGCGCACGCACGGCCGAGGACTCTTACGTCCTTCCTCAGGGGGAGTTCCCGCCCCCAGCTGAGGCCGCGCGCCACTCCCGCGTGGCGCACACGCCTGATGTGCGTGCACCGCTCACAAGCTGCATATCCAGAGCAGCTGTTGTAAGTTTCTCCCTACCAATCCCTATCTTCCCTGGGGCCGCTCCCTCGTTACTCCCCCTCTCCCTATTGGTCCTTCCTCCTACTTATACCTTGCTCAGCCATTCATTCTTTGGCTGAGCATAGCTTTGAATGACCTGTGTTAACCACGGTCGTGCCTGTCTCAGTTCCTGTCTCTTTGTCTCCTTAGTGATCCTTTGCGTACCGAACCAGCCTGGCTTTGGATCCGTTCTGGTCTTCTACCCCTGGTCTGTATCCTGACCTCCTGGACACCCCGACCCCTTTACCTCAGGTTTGCGGATTCCGACTTACCTCCCGGCTCTGGACCTCAGGCTCTCGGTACCACCTATCTTCTGGAATCTCCCTTCTCGTCTGGCGAGTATCTTATTTTATCTTATACTCCCAGACGCCTATTTTCCACTTTCCAGGCGTGTCCCCGTAGCTGTGGGTGCAGTTTGTTACCCATCTCACCTCAGTTTCGGGGTCCCTCCTTGTCCGTAGTGAGCACAGCGTAACATTATGCTCAGCCCCACAGACATGGACCCCGAAGAGGTTGAGCAACCAAGCCCTATGCAGCGACTTCTCCAGCTAGAGGCGCAGCAGCTCTCTAGACTCTCCTCGTTGCAGCCTTCCCCAGGCTCCTCTGCCATGGCAGCTGCGGCGTTTCGCTCCCCGGGCCTTCCCGTGGACTGTGGATCCCCGTCTCCCGCCTCCCAACCGCTATGCAGGGGATCCCCACGAGTGCAGAGGGTTTCTAAATCAGTGCGAGATGCAATTTGAACTATCTCCCTTGCGCTTTCCCACTGCTCGTTTAAAGGTGGCTTTTATTATGTCTCTCTTGACCGGAAAGGCCCTAGCCTGGACATCCCCCATCTGGGAGCGGGATTCTGCCATGACGCATGACTATTCTCGCTTTCTTCGAGAATTCAGGCAAGTATTCGATACGCCTGGTCGTCAAATTACGGCAGATTCTTCTCTCTTCCACATTTCCCAGGGTACGCGTCCTGTCGCCGAGTATGCTTTGGACTTCCGGACCATCGCGGCGGAGACCTCCTGGAATGATGGCTCACTGTCAGCAGCCTTTTGGCAGGGTCTGTCAGATGAGATCAAGGACCAGCTGGCCACTATGGAGAGACCCACCAGATTGGAAGATCTCATTGCGATCTGCATCCGCGTGGACCAGCGGTTACGAGAGAGGAGACTTGAACGCGCTCTTCCTCGTACCAACTCCTCCCGATCTTCCAGCCGTAGTCTCGTCCATCACCCAATGGACCCAACCCATGGTGGACCGAGATGGTGGACTGTGCCATTACTGCGGTCATCCCGGTCATCTGCTGGTAAGCTGCCCTCTGCGACCGGGAGACGCCGGTACCCAAGGTAAGCTGCCCTCTGCGACCGGGAAACGCCAGGACCCAATAAGGTATGAGAGGGTCTCGTTGGGTGTAATCGTTTCTCCTCTTTCTTCTTCTAAAGTACTTCCCACTCGTATAATGCTGCCTATTTCTCTGGCCTGGAATAACTCCCTGATTCCCGCTTCTGCATTTATAGATTCTGGGTCTCAGGGAAACTTTATTGATCAGAGTTTTGCCTATAGGAATGGGATTCCCTTCCGATCTAAGGCTGTTCCAGTTGGTGTGGAGGCCATAGACGGGTGTCCACTCCAACCAGCCTTTATTTCCCTGGAGACTTGTTCCCTATCCCTCTCCACGGAGGACGGTCACCAAGAGAAGATTATCTTGGACGTGATCCACACTCCATCAATAAATGTAATTCTGGGACTCCCCTGGCTGCAACTTCATAACCTACAATTAGATTGGGTTGGTAAGGAGCCCATACGATGGAGCCCCCCGTGCCTTAAGACCTGTTTTTCCCCCAAACGGATGTTAGCCGGAGTGGAACTACCCGTAGAGTATATGACTTCCCTTCCAACGGTCTACTGGGACCTGGCGGACGTTTTTGATAAGGTACGTTCTGAAGTGTTACCTCCCCATAGAGACTTTGACTGTCCTGTTGACCTTCTTCCCGGTGCTACCTTACCCAAGAGCCGTTCTTACCCCTTATCCATACCCGAGTCCAAAGCCATGACCGAGTATATCCAGGATTCTAACCCGCAATTCTTCATCTCCAGCTGGTGCTGGATTTTTTTTTGTTAAGAAGAAGGATGGTTCCTTGCCCCCTGTATTGACTACAGAGATCTTAACAAAATTACGATCAAGAATCGTTACCCCCTGCCACTCATTTCCGATCTCTTCGATCGTCTACAGGGGGCAACGATTTTTTCCAAACTTGATCTCCGCGGAGCCTATAACCTTGTCCGCATCCGTCAGGGCGACGAGTGGAAAACCGCCTTTAACACCCGGGATGGGCATTATGAATACCTGGTCATGCCTCTCGGCCTGTGTAATGCCCCGGCGGTCTTCCAGGAGTTTGTCATCAGGGCCCTTCAGCACGAGGGTCCCGGCGGCTTTTCTGAGCTGGTGGGGCGTCTGACATCTCTGTGCAAGCAGTGGGTTGGAGGGCTGGAAGTTGAAAGCTTTGAGGGGTTATTGGATCTTGTGGTTCATGAACAATTTTTAACCCTGTGCCCACCTGAAGTGAGAAAGTGGGTTAAGGACCGAGATCCTAAGTCAGCCACAGAGGCCGGCAAGCTTGCAGATTCATATGTGGCTAACCGGAATTCAGAGGTTAACAAGGGGGTCCCGGGGTGGAAGAGGGGTGAATCCTGTGAAACCCCACAACGACCGCCTTTTAAGCCTGCTGGGGCTTCATCTGGGGGGGGGGATCCGCCCACCTGGGCAAGGAGATACCCGCCAGTGTTTTACCTGTCAAAAGCAGGGGCACATCAGCCTCGACTGCCCAGACCGGATGAAGCCCGCCGCTGCCTCTGGAGAGGATCACCCCTCGGGAGTACGCCTAGGGGCTTGTGTGGTATCTGGGTCGCGAGAAAACAGAGGTGCCCACATGCAATCCGTCCTGGTGGGTCAGAAACTCACCCAAGGACTGAGAGACTCTGGCGCAACCCTTACCCTGGTGCGGCCAGGACTGGTGCGGCCTGAGGAAATCATTCCTGGGAGGGTTCTGCATATGGGGGTGGCGGGAGGAGGCCGCCACGTTTTGCCGGTGGCAAAAGTATACTTGGATTGGGGTACTGGGCAGGGAGTGCGGGAGGTGGGAGTAATGAATGATATTCCTGCTAATGTGTTGCTAGGTAATGATCTTGGAAAGATGGTTACCTACTATGAGACCGCTGTGACCCAACCCGCTCAGGGACCCGCCGAACAATTCCAGGTACTAACGGCCGCTGGGTACTGGGGAAGGGTGACTGACAGGGGTTGCACCGGAGTGGGCGGGGGTGTGGGAGCCTCTCCATACCATCTCTCCCCATAAGCCCGACCGTCCACCAGGGAAAGAGAGAGAGGGGCTGGGAGAGACGTATATTGCCAGACCGCGAGGCACAGGGACAGTCCGCCGAGGGAAGAGAAAGCGAGGCTGGGAGAGATATATACAGCAAGACCGCGAGGCACAGGGACAGTCCGCAGAGGGAAGAGAGAGTGAGGTGGGGGCAGATATATCCAGCAGGGGAAAGCAAGACAGTGAGGCACAGGGACAGGCCACAGAGGGAAGAGAAAGCGAGGCTGGGGGAGATATATCCAGCAAGAAAGAGCAAAACAGAAAACAGCGAGGCACAGGGACAGGCCACAGAGGGAAGAGAAAGCGAGGCTGGGGGAGATATATCCAGGAAGAAAGAGCAAAACAGCAAGGCAGAGGAAAGGGTAAAGGTTTTATTTGTTTGAGCGCGGGACTAGCGTGTAAGCCAGTCCCTTCGCTCAGCTTAAGGAGGGAGATGTCATGATAATGTCATGAGATATTGGGTATTTTTAATCCCTTTGGTGTTTGAGGGGTTAATGAGCTACACTTGTGTACAAAATACCAAATGCTGGGTTTGAAACTGGGCAGGACTGTTTCTGTCTGCTCTGAATTTCAAAGTATTCTGTAGAAAGGGGTGGGCTTATGACGGTGCCTTAAGAAAATATTGTATCTAAGTCTGGAGGAGATTGTTACTGGGCAGATCTGACTAGGGGCATGCTGGGATAGCATAGCAGACCTCATCTTCTGAACCAGTGCCTCTCTGGGGAAAATCCATTGCATGTGGTAAGGTACTGTATAGGATTTTCCCTTGAGGGGGTGAAGAGTGGGTGCGCTTGCGAGCGTCGGTATTAACCCTTGTCCCGTATACAGGTCACGTGCTAGCAGGGGGTCGTACGTGACAATCACAATAAGAAAACAGTTAAGTAAAAGTTGCGCGCTAAAAGATATTTTTTCGTGGCAGGTGCGCTAGGGGTTCGGGGGGGGGGGGGGTGCCTGCTCCTTTCATTTGTCCCGGGTCCCATGATTTCTATTGGCGGCCCTGCTCCTACCTGTCACGTCAGTCTTAAGCAGTCTGGGCAGTGACAGGTTAATCTGTGAGCTTTTAACCTCCCTTCCTGCTCCCATTTGAGTGATAGAAGGTGGTGGTGACTCATGGCCTGGTAACAGCCTATCTGGTATAGGTACAGACCTTGATCTCTACTACACCACAGATCCACTCAGCTCTCCTGGACCAACAGGTATGCCTCAGCACCCCACAGCGACAGTAACTAGCCGTGTATCACCCACAGAGGGGGGGGGGGGGGGGTACATGTGCTACATATTTATGAAAAAAACATACATTTAGCTCAAAATAGTAATAATCAGAACAGAGCATTACTGGCCTCGGGTTCACCTCGAACCTTCAACTCTTCCAGCCAGGGCATGATTGCCCAGTAATGCCCTGTCCTTTAGTGATTATTACTTAAGTAGACATCTAAAAGCCTTACCCAAGACTTTTAATGAGATTACTGCTTTTATGAATTACAATCAATGTGTTTGGAAGTGTAGCGAGGTACCCCCTGGCTACTATTCTACCCAATGGGCTGGCAGTAAACCCTGGTATTCACAGGTTTGCCAGTAGTTGGTATGGGGTTTTCCCCTTCACCTTTGGTACTGCACTTGAGTGACAGCAGAGGGTGACACATCCTGTTGTAGCTGGGACAACAGGGTGTCCGCCTTCTGGCTGTACTTAAGGGAAGGACCGCCCTAAATTTGGAGGTTGTTCCTTCCCTCTGAGGAAGGCAGGTCACACGTTTGGGAGCCTGAGATTGAGGCCTTCCCATGTGCTCTTCCCTGCGAGGAGGAGTGAGTGTGAACCCATACCTCTGCCTCTGCTAGGGAGGTGGGGAAGAGTTAAGACGGCTGCGGTTGCCCTTGCCCTGTAGTGAGGATCCAGGGACCATCTCCAGTGAGAGCTGCGAGTAAAGTGTGAAGTGATAAACCGTTCCTGTTTGCAATATACCTCTGGCCTGGTGTGTGATCTAACTTGGGGGGAGAGGTACAAGTTCTACCGTGGGAGATCATCTCCATATCCCTGGAGCCTACGGCAGATGGAGGCGCTGCCCTGCTAAGTATTATCTGGGGTATGGACCCCAGAAGCCTGTTCCTGTGTCCCAAAGTCATAGTGGACAACTCAGCCCTCTTGTTAACAGCAGGTATGCACCACACACCCTGTAATGGCCCCTATCTGTGATTGGAGGGGGGGGGGTGAGGGAGGAAACACCGTTACATTTGGCGGCACTGCTGAGATCAATAACAAGACAGGCTTACAGCGAAACAAAGCTGGAAGTAACGAGATACGTTTCCAGAGCAAGTGCTAAATGAAAGAGGGAAGCTAAGGTCAGTCAGGAGGAACAGAAACCTCGCAAAGACGACGTAGACAGCCCTAATGGGTGAATGGTCTGGAGACACAAAGGCTATTGCTGTTCTAAGTCGCCATGAGCCGGGTAGTCGAGATGCCTAGAAGGGGGGTGTACCTGGAAGTCCCAGAAGTCACCGAGGTAAGGGTCTGCGATACCGGCAGCCAAAAGGGGCGGCGTAAGAGTACCACAAGGGCCAGAAACCCAGAGTACTACTAGCCAGTAGCCAGACTAAAGAAGCACAGAGTGCTTGTAATAGACTGAGATTGCGTACAGCGTATTGAGATGGAGCTTTGCTAGCCTGGCGTACAACCTAATCTTGGTAGACTGCTAATCTATGTGCTGTGAAGAACCACAAGGAATGGATTTCGGCCAGAATCGTGGTCATGGCGTGGTCTGTGAAAGAACTCAAACTGGAGGTTTCCTTGCTCGGGAATCTGTCACATGAGTTGCATGATCTAAAATTGTGTCTCCCTCCAAAGCTGGAGAGCGCACGTGTTGTGTGCAAAAGTACTGTACGTCTAGCTGCAAAATTCTGCAACCCCACCAAAGCGATGTGACTGGCTCAGCCAATAGCCAGAGTCACGCCCTGTTTACGTCACCGAGTGCCCTTCCTCTAATTGCTACCAGATATATTAGTATAACTTCTTTGGGTAGATTGCAGCAATACTATACTTGCAGTTTCTATTCCCTGTAGAAGTAATACATTTGCACTATTTCAAAAGTGCAGCATTGATGTTTGGTATCAAAGTAATATAATAGCTACATTCAAACAAGTAGCCATATATATCTCTAGCCACAAAAGAATTGGATAATCAGGACAGTTTGGCTCTCTCACAGTGTAGCTTAGGAGCAAATTCTCTGGGTGTGACCTTGGATACTTATCAAATACTTATGAAAGTATCTTGAGTCCATAGTTGGCTGCCTAATACAACAGATCTAATAATTAGCTGTATTAGAGAAAGATGTTTCATAATTAACCAGATTTCACGGCAATTTCCAGTAAACTTGCAGTTGTATGGTTGACTTTACATAGCAATAAGTATTGATACTCTAAACCTAAAAGTTCAATAATGCAGCTATAGGAGTGCCATTATTTTTAATAGTCTGTTTAATATCACATGGGGATTTATTCAAAATGAGGCACGTGAGAATTATGGTGCCAACAGTTTATCCTTAGTCTTGACTTACAAATTTGGACACTGTATCCAGCATTATGAGGACAAATTCTCGCTGAGTATCAGTGCAATTGATGAAAATTACGCAATTTGCTTGAATTTCACCCTCATTTTGCCTTGATACACCACCACCTCATTTTCTCACTGAGTAGGAAGCAGTTGTTGTTTGGAGACTTCCTCCAGTCCCTGAAATGGGTCACAATCAAGGAATAAGTATTTTACATACTGTCGCCCTTAGATAACCATTGCTTGTAATAGGCAATGACTTTGGAATCAGAGGTACTTTCTGTCTCTTACAGTTGTAACTCTGTAAATGTGTATTAACAGAAAACCTTCAACTCATTTGAAAGCTACAGAACTCTTCATCTTCGTCTCCCAGTGATTGGATTAATGATTTAAGATTCTGCAAAGCATAAGGAGACAAGCTGATTACTGTGGCGGCAACAAATCTGGTCTAATAGGTTTCATGGGTCCCTAAAGGGCATATGAAGCTAGGACTGAAAATAGGAAAAGCTATTGCATACTGTAAGTAGTCATATCTCCAACAGTCCCAAGGTCACAATTCCCAGTATTCAAGGAGCCTTAGCAACTTAGGAACACATCTTAGAAAATTCTTCCTGCACAGAAAGTATAGACAGCGCTGGACATGGAATTTTGCAGGCACATGAAGTTTCTGTCCCACAGAGCTTACAATCGTATTTTCGTGGCTGAGGCACAGGGAGATAAAGTAACATTCCCAAGGTCACAAGGATACCGCACACTGAATTTCCCCTGCTTTCAACACCGTAACATTACCACTGAGCTTCCCAAATATATCAACCTACGCTCCACGCAAGGAGATATCTGTGAGCACAGCTGAGATACCTGGGTAATATGCAAATGTAAAGATCATTTGGCATCTTTCTCAGGTATTTGAGGTGTGCGCGCAGGTATTTCCAATGCATTCATCTATTTGGCGGTATATTAAGTCAATGGGCCCCTCTTAAACTGGTTTCTCTCTTTCAAGCCCTATTTTATTGTCTGGATGGGAGTAATAGCAGAGCTAGTTATCGCTTAAATAACGTAGTGTAATTTTCCAGGCATTACCGTTAATGCAGCCATCATGAGTTTGTCTGCATGTCATGTAGAATAACCGGCGTTTCAAATTACGATGTGATTTTTACAGGAGTAAATCATAGTTAATGTCACGTTATTTGCTTTAGTGAATACGGTGTTATGCTTAACAGGTGTTAACCTCATGTTAAATAGGTTGACAAAGCTTAGTGAAGCTAACCCCTAATGTCTCCATTTTAGCCAAATCCTTTGCAGTGTTTCTAAAATATTTACCTAAACTTATTTGTGATAAGACTATGTATACACTTTTTGAATACAGGCATTTTGTTGATCAAGACTCTTCCCCTTTAATGTTCTTTTTGGCTAATGATGACAGCATAGTTAAAACATTAATTACAAGATGAAATTATGATTAAAAAGGACCAGAAGTAAACAGAAACACTCAATTTTGGTACAAGAAGCAAATAAAAATGTAAATTTTAGCGAGAATTAACTATGATTAACTTGACATAGCCAACCCCATGTAGTGGTTACGTCGTGGTCTTTCTGCTCGTTTTCTAGGGGAGATAGCGTTTCGCGCTGAAAGCGATATGGACGGAAGAGGACTGCACGTGATCTCAATATGCCGGAGGGTGGCCACGTGATCCTGGAGGGGCAGCCACGAGATCCCGAATTGCCGGAGGGGCGAACACGAGATCCCGAAATGCCGGAGGGGTGGCAACATGATCCAGAAGTGCCAGAGGGGTGGCAATATGATCCAGAAGTGCCGGAGGGGTGGCAATATGATCCAGAAGTGCCGGAGGGCAGTGGCCCTCTGGTGTTGCGGCCCCTCTATCACTTAAAGTGTTAGTTCCTTCTACCTCACTCTATTATATTGATAAAGTGTTTAAAGAACCTTTTTTTGCCTGCTATGCGGAACTTTCCCTTTAAAGAAGCTGGGTCTTTTATACTTTATTAGATAAGACATTATTTTTAGATGAGACCTTTCATTGTGGTTTTTCTTACACTTGAAGGTAATGTTAGATTTGGTTTGCTGGAATTTTCTTTGCTAATTCATCACAATGAAGGTTAAAAGTGTTACGCCAAAGACATGAAATATTCGATCAGCGGAGGAAATAAAGGATTAGTGAACTTTCTAACAAGCAAAATGTCAACTTGGGTTACTGTGAAAGGGCTTTCCTTAATCAAACTTAATCTATCCTCGGAATAGATCTGTAATAAGAATAAAATAACTATCCCGAAGAACATTCACTTCTTAGGAAAAGGGCATTCGGAGAGCACAAAAGGATACGTTTCATACAGCATGAAGAGGGAACAAATAAAAGATGAGGAGAGCTTGTTTCTGTTAAATCTAGCAAAGTACTTCTTATTGTATGTATTTACAGTATGTTTGTATATTTGCTTTTGGATACTACTTCTCAAATTGAAGCATTACAGAAGGATATGGACGCTATAGATAAAAGTGCTTTTGATCAAATGGAGGTAGATCTTAATAAATATGAGGCAGAAATCTCATTAGTGAAAAAGAATAAATTCACACGTGACTGTTCCGATTATAAACTTGACAAAGTTTATAAATGGCGACATCAGAATCAAAATAACAGGGGCCATAAGAAATGACATGGTGGTTCTGTGATATCATCGTCAGGAGATACCACAACTGATAGTGACTCATCTGATTGTGACACTATGCCTAAGAAGGGTTCCAAACATGACAGGGCTTTTTTATCCAAGGGAACGGCACATAGTCCATTGGGAGGAGGTCAAGACTGGGAAGAAAAAAGGCTAAGGGACAGAAACCAGTATGGTTACAAGGGTCAAAAATACCAATAAAAGAAGCGGAAATGAACCATTTAACTATTGTGAATCTGTCGGATACCGCACTGACACCAGTACAGATTCAGGTACTTCAGCGTGGTTTAACCTTTGCACCAATACATAAATGTGACAACTCTTTTGTAGGAAACTCTTGTTACACAAGTATTATTCAAAAACCTACAGGGGAAATGGAGAACTCCGAGACATCAATCTCCTGTTCAAATTCCCCGTCACAAACTCCCTCACAACAAGAAGAGGCAAATATTATTCCTAATGAGCTAAGATCTGTTGCTCATATTAAACCATGATCTGTTTTTTGCCCACCTATCCAAGTGTGCTCCCAAATTGAAGTGTTCTCAAATATGGCGACAGATGCAATCTTCAAGCTTCCTGACTCAGTAGGACAGAGTAATATTTCTAAAATGGAATGGATGGCGATTAAAGAACTTAAATCAATGACCTCAATTGAAATCAAGCCCTCCGATAAGGGGGGCAACATTGTGTTATGGCCGACAGTGGCATACGAGAAAGAAGCATTTAAACAGCTTCGCAATGCCCAATACTATAGGGAATTGTCAGGAGATCCGACATCTAAGTTTCAAAATGAACTTGACATCATGGTTCAGGAAGCTTACACTCTGGGGGCTATAACTAAAAAGAATCAAGAGGGTCTTATTACTAAGTTTCCTGTAGTCCCCAAATTATATCTTTTGCCAAAGATACACAAACATCTCTCCCACCCCCCAGGAAACCCCCTTGTATCGGACATAGGGGTGTTGAGCGAGCCCATTTGCTGTTTTCTCGATTATTTTCTTAATTTGTCAGTTTAAACTTTACCATCATATCTCAGAGACAGCATGGATATTCTATCTAGGATGGACAACATCACTGTTGACAAGCAAACAATGCTTGTCACATGTGACGTTGAAACACTTTACACGTCTATCCGCCATGAAGATGGTATTTTTGCAACCAAATTCTACTTATCCATGCTGAATCTCACTCCCATTCTGAAAGACACACTTATTTGCTTTTTGGATTTTGTATTAAGACACAATTATTTTGTTTTCAAGAATACTTTTTATTTACAGATCAGGGGAATGGCAATGTGCGCTACCTGCGCACCATCCTATGCAAATCTGTTCCTGGGGTGGTGGGAGCATGAGGAGGTGTTCTCTGAGGCAAATAGAGAGCTGACTGTACATGTGCTGTTGTGGTTGAGATACAGCGATGATATTTTCATACTCTGGCAGGGCACCGCCCATCTACTTGGCCAGTTCATCGATGTTCTCAACCACAACAGCATTAACATTAAACTTACCTTTCAATCAAGTGATACTAATGCTACATTTTTGGACCGTAGTATCTCTATCAGGCAGGATGGTCATATTATCACGGATATATACCGCAAAGAAACATCTACTAATACCATTTTACATGCCAGCAGTTTCCATCTTCCCCATCAGATTAGGGGTATACCCATTGGGGAGTTTGTGCGATTACGCCGTAATTGTTCCACAATGGATATTTTTGATGCACAGAAGGATGTCATGTCTTCCAGATTTAGATCACGTAGATATAGTAACAATCTTATCCAACGTGGATGGAAACATAGCCAAAGCTTGGAGAGACCGTCTCTCCTTCAACCCAAACCAAAAAAGATGCCTGATAAAACTATTCGTTTTAATCAGCACTTACAATTCTAAATGGGATACATTGAGGGGAATCCTTAAACAGCATTGGGATATATTGTTGGCAGATAAAGATCTTAGGTCAGTCCTAGGTCCAACAGTTACTCTCACTAGTAGGAGAGCACCTAATTTGAGAGACAAATTAGTTCGGTGTCATTACACTCCTCAAATAGCTACTAATTTCCTCAAGTATATGAAACCAACTGCTACTTTCAGGAATACTGCAGGCACGAGAGACTACAGGAAGAACTGGACTCTGCACTACAACAAATCTGCAACTGTGGGAACTTGACTTTCTAAATGCTATGATAATTTGTACTCTTCCTATCCCCCAATACCTGTGAAGTCTCTCCTCCTGCATCTCCCTATGCCCCCCCTATTGCTTTTTCTGGTTACTGTTTCCTCACATCCTTTGTAAACGTTTCTGTTCTCTCACACTTCCCCACTCCCCTCCTAGCCACATTTCATCTCTCCTCCCTTCCACCTATTATATGTCTTTATTTATATGCATGTGCCAATACAATTATTTATACATCTCTTTCCAAACAACTTCTTTACCCCTCAATAAAAAGCACCCCCACAAATACTCTATTCACACCTTCTATCTAATCCTTTGTGCTGCTGGGGATCTCTCCTAATCCAGGACCCAGCCATATCCACACCTGCTCTCACCCACATCTCCCTGTTTCTTCCCTTACTAACCTACTTCCCTTACTTACCTATCTGATTTAATCTTATTATATATTAGTGAAAGCACTGTATGCCTGTCTGCATCTTCCTGTGTCCCTACGGACAATCTGATTGCACCTTTGGCCTGTCACTCCGCCTCAGGCCATGCCCGCCCCCCTCTCATTGGTCTGCGGTCCGCCCCCGCACAACTCTCATTGGTCTGCGGCCAACACCACTGCCACACTGTCCCACCCCTCACTGACCTACACCACTGACACACTCTCCCACCACTCACTCACTGAGCTTTGGTGAACGCTTGCCAGCACCTAACCCACACTGATCTGAGAGATTTGCACCTAACCCTGAGATTTCCACCTAACCCTCACTGCTCTCAACCCAGAAAACCCTGACCGCCTGCTACCACGACAGAACTGCACAATCAGGTACCAGTCTTATTGCTTTCAGCACTGCAACATTCCACACCCTCACACAACACCACACACACCGCACGCTCACACCGCTCACACCACCTCTTACGGCCTACACAGCCAACACACCTCCCCTTCACCTCACCTCTCCAACGGACACCGCACCCCCCCCCCCCCGAGGCAGCAGCGCTGTCTGATCCCCCCCCCCCACACACCCACCCCCCCCCCCCACACACCCACAGCCCTCCCCCACCCCCCCACCCCCCCCCACCCCACACCACCACCCCCCCCACACCACCACACCCCTCCCCCACACCACCACACCCCCCCCCCACACCACCACCACCCCCCCACCCACACCACCACCACACCCCCCCCACACCACCACCACACCCCCCCACACCCCCAGGCAACAGCGCTGTGTGATACTCACATCACCAACGGACACCGCACGTGGCCATAGCTGAGGTCTGTGAGGTGCAGGGAGCAGTGGCGGCGGCCAGTGCCAGGGAGGCAGCCACCGTGATCGGGGACAGCGCAACTCCGCGCCAGTGACACCCCCCCTACCTCTACTTCCGGCCGCCGCCATCTTAGGCACTTGGCGCCGCGAGGGAGGAAGGGGGTCCTTCAGCCCGCCGCCATCTTGGCCACTCGGCGCCGCGAGGCAGCCTGCCTGGCCACTGGCTCTTCCCCCGCCGGGGAGGGGGGTGACTTGGAGTGCCGGGGAGGGGGGGCATGTGGGGAGGGGAGGGCATGTGGGGAGGGGAGGGCATGTGGGGAGGGGGGGGCATGTGGGGAGGGGGGTATTAACCCCCTCCTGAGGCCGCGAGGGAGGAAGGGGGTCCTTCAGCCCGCCGCCATCTTGGCCACTCGGCGCCGCCAGGCAGCCTGCCTGGCCACTGGCTCTTCCCCCGCCGGGGAGGGGGGTGACTTGGAGCGCCGGGGAGGGGGGGCATGTGAGGAGGGGGGGGCATGTGGGGAGGGGGTATTAACCCCCCCTCCCAAGGCAACAGCACTGTGTGATCCCAACATTAACCCCCCCACTACCCCCCCACCAGGCAACAGCGCTGTGTGATCCCAACATTAACCACCCCCACCCCCCCCCCCCCCCACCAGGCAACAGCGCTGTGTCATCCCAACATTAACCCCCCCCCCCCCGAGGTAACAGCGCTGTGTGATCCCAACATTAACCCCCCCCACCAGGCAACAGCGCTGTGTCATCCCAACATTAACCCCCCCCCCCGAGGTAACAGCGCTGTGTGATCCCAACATTAACCCCCCCCACCAGGCAACAGCGCTGTGTCATCCCAACATTAACCCCCCCCCCCCGAGGTAACAGCGCTGTGTGATCCCAACATTAACCCCCCCCCACCACCCCCCCCCAGCCAACAGCGCTGTCTGATCCTCACCTCTCCAACGCCCACCGCACGGAGCTCCTCCTGTGGACGCAACACACACACCCAGCATTAAAAAAAAACCCACCCCTCACCACATCACCCCACCCCCCCCCTTCCCCACATCACCCCACCCTCACCACACCACCCCCCCCCCCCCAAAGCCCACATCACCCCCCCCCCCAAAACCACACTCAATACAATCAAAATTTCAACGTACGTCTACACCAACACACCCCCTCCGCTGGAAACACACCTCCCACCAATACTCACCTCTTCTTTAAATAAAATATATTTGGAACACAATGAAAATTGAGCCGTCTGTGTCATTTATTGCACTAACACTCATCTCACCCACACACACACAACACCCACACAACACTCACCAACACAACACTACCTCATCCACACACACAACCAACCTTCACCGTGGTCACACACACACTACACTTAATATAATGCTAAATACCACGTGCATGCCAACACTCCCCTTCTAACACAACCAGCACGCACACACACTCAGAAACACACACTCACCCACACGCCCTCTGCCACACCACACGCCCTCAGACATGTCACACGCACCGCCTCAAACACGCGCCATACACACACCCTCAGCCACGCCACACGCCATCATCCACAACCCACACACACTTCCTCTGACACGCCACACAGTATCAGCCACGCCACACTGCGTCACACACACACAACACTCCTGTGCTGATACGCCACACAAAACAACTGTTCAACAATCCCCTACCCCCACAACACACTCACCACTGGAAACACACCTCACCTTCACCCTGCTGAAACACACACTACACTGAAGATAATCTAAATTACCACATGTATGCCCACCCTACCCTTGCACCTCAAACACCACACCACCACTAGCCTACAACTAAAAACAAAGCCACAAACACGCACACCAACACACCCCCTCCGCTCCCAACACACCTCACACAGCCACTCGCCTTTGACTTTCAATAGTATTAAATATTTACACACTAATACTTCTACACTATCTGTCATTTGGTGCACAAACACTCATCACTGCCACACACATCACTCACCCACCCACACACACCCAACACTACACAAACCACACACAACCACTACTACACCAACCACACTACCAATACTGTAACATACACACACACACACACACACACACCTCACTGCACCATACACGCAACACACACACACATACACACACACCCAACACTTACACATACCACTCTATCACACAACCCCCCCACAACTCAAACACCCAACACTCAACCACACTCACAACTCCCAGTCACCCAGACACACAACACTCACCCAACGCACACTCACTCACCAAAACATACCACACTAACTCACACAAACACCCCACCCACACACTCACACACACACACCCCACACTCACCCAGCCACCCCACACTCACACAACCACCACAGACAACTACAAATCACACACACCACTAACATACAACACATACACACACTATTGAGCCACACACAATCAACCTTCACACAACACTACCAAACAACCACCAAGACACACAACATTTAAACACACACACACACACATCACACAACAACCACAAAACAACCATCAATACTGTCACACTTAAACCATTTAAAACCCTTTCACAGACCACCGCCGGATGCCTTCAACACCTCCATACCTGAACGCTGGAGACAACCCACAGAACCCAGGAATTCCATCCAACTCTCCGTTGACACTACAACATCAGGAAGTATACTAAACACACACGCACTGCTACACTTCACTAACATCACACACCACACATAAATCAACACACATGCACACATACTACTTTCCACAACACACCACAACTTACACACACCACAGCTCTACACCACCTACAATCCCACACATCAAAACATCAACACAAACAACACCTCTTGCCAACCCAAAACATGCCATCAAAAAAACACCTTCGCAAAACAAAACATACATACCCTGACAATGAAGGTCACACGCACACACACACAGCAACAATATGTACTACAACACACAATCCACACACACGTCACACACATTGAAATTCACAAACAAAATGAAACAAAACACATCACAATGCAAGACACAATAGCTGAACAACAAATACTCACAAACACAACATCAACAGCAACAGATAGCACACAGCAACATCACACACTACTTCAATATTATACACACACCAGCTACATCCAAACGACAAACAACCACCCACCATCCTAACACAGCAAATCATCAACACACAAACACACACACAACATCACCTGCTCTTGAAACACTACAGCGCCAAACACGCCTTGCACAACAAAGAGACAGAGCCAGATTCAGAAGAGCAACACAACGACAACAACAAAAACACAGAGAAACACCCAGTACATCAAAAGCCGCTCACAGTCCAGACCAACAACGTACTACAAGATCACGCGCTACAGAGACTACAGAACACCATGAGGCACACCTTGCAAAACACCAACAACGTACTACAAAATCACGCGCTACTGAGACTACAGAACAGCATGCAGCGCGCCTTGCTACAGACCAACAACGGGCTAGAAGATCACGCGCTGCAGAGACTACAGCACAACATGACGCACGCCTTGCAAAAGACCAACAACGTCGTACAACATCACGAGCCACAGAGACACCAGAACAACAAAAAATACGCCTCGCTAAAATGCGACTACGAACTACAACATCAAGAGCCGCCGAGACTCCACAACAACATGAAACACGCCTTGCTAAAGACAGAACAATACGGCGCACATCAAGAGCAAAACAAAACACAACAACAGAGACAGTACAAGAACAACAACAACACACACATACTACATTAACCCATTCAACACATTACACTTTGCTACGCGCTGCTTTCCTATATAATCCACACATACTATACCACCAACATCCCAAGGTCAACATTGGACACATGGACACTATATGCCTCCTACCTGTAATGCACGCTCTCACTCCCTCCTGCCTGTAATGCACGCTCTCACTCCCTCCTACCTGTAATGCACGCTCACACTCCCTCCTGCCTGTAATGCACGCTCTCACACCCTACCTGTAATGCACGCTCTCACTCCCTCCTACCTGTAATGCACGCTCTCACACCCTACCTGTAATGCATGCTCTCACTCCCTCCTACCTGTAATGCGTGTTCTCACACCATCCTACCTGTAATGCACGCTCACACTCCCTCCTACCTGTAATGCACGCTCCCTCCTGCCTGTAATGCACGCTCACACTCCCTCCTACCTGTAATGCACGCTCTAATTCCCTCCTACCTGTAATGCACGCTCTCATTCCCTCCTACCTGTAATGCACGCTCTCATTCCCTCCTACCTTTAATGCACGCTCACTCCCTCCTACCTGTAATGCACGCTCTCACACCCTCCTACCTGTAATGCACGCTCTCACCCCCTCCTACCTGTAATGCACGCTCTCACTCCCTCCTACCTGTAATGCACGCTCTCACTCCCTCCTACCTGTAATGCACGCTCTCACTCCCTCCTACCTGTAATGCACGCTCTCACTCCCTCCTACCTGTAATGCACACTCTCACTCCCTCCTACCTGTAATGCACGCTCTCACTCCCTCCTAACTGTAATGCACGCTCCCACTCCCTCCTACCTGTAATGCATGCTCGCTCCCTCCTACCTGTAATGCACGCTCGCTCCCTCCTACCTGTAATGCACGCTCTCATTCCCTCCTACCTGTAATGCACGCTCACTCCCTCCTACCTGTTATGCACGCTCTCACTCCCTCCTACCTGTAATGCACGCTCTCATTCCCTCCTACCTGTAATGCACGCTCTCACTCCCTCCTACCTGAAATGCACGCTCTCATTCCCTCCTACCTGTAATGCACGCTCTCACTCCCTCCTACCTGTAATGCACGCTCACTCCCTCCTACCTGTAATGCACGCTCACTCCCTCCTACCTGTAATGCACGCTCTCATTCCCTCCTACTTGTAATGCACGCTCACTCCCACCTGTAATGCACGCTCACTCCCACCTGTAATGCACACTCACTCCCTCCTACCTGTAATGCATGCTCACACTCCCTCCTACCTGTAATGCACTCTCACTCCCTCCTACCTGTAATGCGTGCTCTCATTCCCTCCTACCTGTAATGCACGCTCTCACTCCCTCCTACCTGTAATGCACGCTCTCACTCCCTCCTACCTGTAATGCATGCTCACACTCCCTCCTACCTGTAATGCACTCTCACTCCCTCCTACCTGTAATGCGTGCTCTCACTCCCTCCTACCTGTAATCCACGCTCCCTCCTACCTGTAATGCACGCTCTCACTCCCTCCTACCTGTAATGCACGCTCTCACTCCCTCCTACCTGTAATGCACGCTCTCACTCCCTCCTACCTGTAATGCACACTCACCCCCTCCTAACTGTAATGCACGCTAACTCCCTCCTACCTGTAATGCGTGCACTCACTCCCTCCTACCTGTAATGTGTCCTAATTCCCTCCTACCTGTAATGCACGCTCACTCCCTCCTACCTGTAATGCACGCTCTCACTCCCTCCTACCTGTAATGCACGCTCCCACTCCCTCCTACCTGTAATGCACGCTCTCACTCCCTCCTACCTGTAATGCACGCTCTCACTCCCTCCTACCTGTAATGCACGCTCTCACTCCCTCCTACCTGTAATGCACGCTCTCACTCCCTCCTACCTGTAATGCATGCTCTCACTCCCTCCTACCTGTAATGCACGCTCTCACTCCCTCCTACCTGTAATGCACGCTCTCACTCCCTCCTACCTGTAATGCACGCTCACTCCTACCTGTAATGCACGCTCTCACTCCCTCCTACCTGTAATGCACGCTCTCACTCCCTCCTACCTGTAATGCACGCTCTCACTCCCTCCTACCTGTAATGCACGCTCTCACTCCCTCCTACCTGTAATGCACGCTCTCACTCCCTCCTACCTGTAATGCACGCTCTCACTCCCTCCTACCTGTAATGCACGCTCTCATTCCCTCCTACCTGTAATGCATGCTTTCACTCCTACCTATAATGCACGCTCTCATTCCCTCCTACCTGTAATGCACGCTCTCACTCCTACCTGTAATTCACGCTCTCACGCCCTCCGACCTGTAATGCATGCTCACTCCCACCTGTAATGCACGCTCACACTCACTCCTACCTGTAATGCACGCTCTCACTCCCTCCTACCTGTAATGCACGCTCACTCCCTCCTACCTGTAATGCACGCTCTGACTCCCTCCTACTTGTAATGCACGCTCTCACTCCCTCCTGCCTGTAATGCACGCTCTCACTCCCTCCTAACTGTAATGCACGCTCTCACTCCCTCCTACCTCTAATGCACGCTCTCACTCCCTCCTACCTGTAATACACGCTCTCACACCATCCTACCTGTAATGCACGCTCTCACTCCCTCCTACCTGTAATGCACGTGCTCACTCCCTCCTACCTGTAATGCACACTCTCACTCCCTCCTACCTGTAATGCACGCTCTCACTCCCTCCGATCTTTAAATCTTATAATATTTGTTAGAAAGAAAGTTTGAGTGAATCTTGAGGTTCTTTTAGGGTGATTTTTAGGTAGTGGCACGCAGTATATATTTTTTGCAAATGTCACAAGTTTTATAACTTTTTGTGGGATGTAAAATGTCCACATTTCACCCAAATAAGAGCATATTTTGCCAGTCTTAATCATCACAAGCACAATTATTAAATATTCTAGATTTACAATCTAACCTAGTACCTGACTCTGCTGGAAATAAAGTGACTTGCATGGGCTCTATAACGGGGATTTCACACTTCAAGGACTAGTGTAACTAACGTAACTTTGTTTGTGCTATACAGGAACATTTAAACAATATCGAACAAATAGAAGATCTCCTTGGCCCCAGGTTCCATGATGTGACTGGACCGCTAAACTATCCAAGCTCCATGTGTCTTTCCAGCAGGAAAAATGGTATATATTGCAGAGATCTAAGCAGCTTCCCAGCGTGCCTACAGAATGCACTGTATCACGACATGTCAAGGGCACTGGAGCCAATAATGCTGTATGTCAAATAAACAGCAACGGTGACAATAAGCAAAACATAAAACACAAACACACATGCTGTTTAAAATTGCCTGCGGCTGACGCAAGATATGCCTCTGCTGTAATTAATCATGCAATAACAATACCCGCAGGGGAACAAGGCTTTTCGTAGTGCAGCAAAGCACAGGCTGTTTCAGGAGGCATCAGGGAGGCCACTAACCCTTCTTATATTTATTCAGACAACCGGTGTTGCAGAAGGAACGAGCGGCTGTCGTCTCCCAGCAGCCCCTGCCCTTCATTCCCACAGCAATCTCGCTGGCTGCAGCTAATGCTTCATTCTACAAAACCAGTAAGAGGATGCTGAATGGAGAAAAAGAAAAAAGACATACAGTACGGAGGGAAATAAACTGGAAATGATGGTCCTAGTCTTTGATCAGCTGCTGGGCTGCATCGCTGCACTCAGAGCGGTTACGTCCCATTGGAAATCCCTGCCACATGCTATTATCCATGCAGCAAAGCCATGGAATTTAACAGGAACATCACAGCCAGTTACCAGAATGTACTACTGCTTCGTTCAGAGCACAAGCCGACGCTTTAACTCTCTCATTGCTGCCTAAGGAAGGAGACACTGGACTTAACATGGTAGACGAGCAAAAACTGCTCAATATTTTGCTCCTCAGTGACCCAACGGGTGGCAAAGCTCTAGAACGGGGCTCTACCACTGTACTCTATTCTTAACCTCGTCAGTGCCAGGAGACTGCAAAGCAGTGCACAGGAAGACGAGAAAGGTTCCTCTGTCATTGACTTCACTGGGGATTTGAAACACAGCAGAACAATGCACATCTATTTACCCTTATTTAAGCAACTAAGCATTTGTTGCCAGTGGGATCAGCAAGAAAAGAGATTAACCCCTCTGCTGCCAGAGGGGCCTGTAATGCATTACAAAGCAATGTGTTGCAGACCCCTCTGGCAGCAAAGGGGTCAAAACCCACATTTACTAAGTAGTGCTATTCCGTGAGACACCTTCCAGCGTTAGATGATACCTTACAGCCCAAGTGAATGAGCCATAAGATGTCTTCCGGCTCCACAAGATGTCTTATGGAATAGCACCACTTAGAAAACATGGGCTGAAATGTTTACATTAGAGATATAATTATTTAATTCAATATTTGTTAGGTTTGGGGGGGGAGCCTTTTTTATTCCCCTGCTTTTTTCACCTCGTTCCTCCGATGAAGATATAGCTGCTATTGTGCTCTTTAATTGCTCTCATCTATCTTAATATATAAAATCGAATGGTTGGTACTAGCTGCGGTGAATCTGATTGGTCCTCAGCCTCTGGCCAATCAGATTGGTGGGTCTGACGTCACCCAACTGACACTCTCTTCCCCCTTGGCCACACACACACACCTCCCCGGCGCTCCACTCACCTCCCCGGGGCTACACTCACCTCCCCGGCGCTCCACTCACCTCCCTCCACTCCCCGGTGCTCCACTCACCTCCCCGGCGCTCCACTCACCTCCCCGGTGCTACACTCACCTCCCCGGCACTCCACTCACCTCCCTCCACTCCCCGGCACTCCACTCACCTCCCTCCACTCCCCGGCGCATCCACTCACCTCCCTCCACTCACCTCCCTCCACTCCCCAGTGCATCCACTCCCCGGCGCTCCATTCACCTCCCTCCCCGGCGGGGGGACAGGCAGCCTGCAGCTGCCACGCAGCGCCTAAAATGGCGGCGCCCGGAAGCACCCCCTTCCTCCCTCGCGGAGTAACTAACACGGCGGCCGGAAGGAGAGGTGACGTGTGTGTGTGTGTGTGTCACTGTGTGTGTGTGTATGTGTGTGTGTGTGTGTGTGTGTGTGTGTGACACTGTGTGTGTCACACACTGTAGGGTGGGGACCGGAGCTACGCATGGGGGGGAGAGAGGGGGGGAGAGAGAGGGGGGAGAGAGGGGGGGAGAGAGGGGGGGGGAGAGAGGGGGGGGAGAGAGGGGGGGGGAGAGAGGGGGGGGAGAGAGGGGGGAGAGGGGGGGGGCAGGAGCGGAGATAGAGGGGGGAGCGGATAAACATACAGGGGGAGCGGAGAGAGAGGGGGAGCGGATAAACATACAGGGGAAGTGGAGAGGAGGGACACGGAAATTTTAAGCAACCCACCCCCCTCCTGCCCACTGCCCCCCCCCCCTCC
Source organism: Ascaphus truei (assembly GCF_040206685.1). Lineage (NCBI taxonomy): Eukaryota > Metazoa > Chordata > Amphibia > Anura > Ascaphidae > Ascaphus > Ascaphus truei. The sequence continues at coordinate 467,042 of NC_134495.1, forward strand.
TGCCCACTGCCCCCTCCTGTCCACTGTCCTGTCCCCCTCCTGTCCACTGTCCTGTCCCCCTCCTGTCCACTGTCCCGTCCCCCTCCTGTCCACTGTCCCGTCCCCCTCCTGCCCACTGCCCCCCCCCCCTCCTGCCCACTGCCCTGCCCACTGTCCCATCCCCCTCCTGTCCACTGTCCCGTCCCCCTCCTGTCCACTGTCCCGTCCCCCTCCTGTCCACTGTCCCGTCCCCCTCCTGTCCACTGTCCCGTCCCCCTCCTGTCCACTGTCCCATCCCCCTCCTGTCCACTGTCCCGTCCCCTCCTGTCCCCGTCCCCTCCTGTCCCCCCCCTCCTGTCCATTGTCTCTGTCCACTCTCCTGTCCACTGTCCCGTCCCCCCCTCCTGTCCACTGTCCCGTCCCCCCCCTCCTGTCCACTGTCCCGTCCCCCCCCTCCTGTCCACTGTCCCGTCCCCCCCTCCTGTCCACTGTCCCGTCCCCCCCTCCTGTCCACTGTCCCGTCCCCCCCTCCTGTCCACTGTCCCGTCCCCCCCTCCTGTCCACTGTCCCGTCCCCCCCTCCTGAGGGGGGGATAGAGGGGGGGGAGAGAGGGGGGGGCAGGAGCGGAGAGAGAGGGGGGAGCGGATAAACATACAGGGGGAGCGGAGAGAGAGGGGGAGCGGATAAACATACAGGGGAAGTGGAGAGGAGGGACACGGAAATTTTAAGCAACCCACCCCCCTCCTGCCCACTGCCCCCCCCCCCTCCTGCCCACTGCCCCCTCCTGTCCACTGTCCCGTCCCCCTCCTGTCCACTGTCCCGTCCCCCTCCTGTCCACTGTCCCGTCCCCCTCCTGTCCACTGTCCCGTCCCCCTCCTGCCCACTGCCCCCCCCCCTCCTGCCCACTGCCCTGCCCACTGTCCCATCCCCCTCCTGTCCACTGTCCCGTCCCCCTCCTGTCCACTGTCCCGTCCCCCTCCTGTCCACTGTCCCGTCCCCCTCCTGTCCACTGTCCCGTCCCCCTCCTGTCCACTGTCCCGTCCCCCTCCTGTCCACTGTCCCGTCCCCTCCTGTCCCCCGTCCCCTCCTGTCCCCGTCCCCTCCTGTCCCCCCCCTCCTGTCCATTGTCTCTGTCCACTCTCCTGTCCACTGTCCCGTCCCCCCCTCCTGTCCACTGTCCCGTCCCCCCCTCCTGTCCACTGTCCCGTCCCCCCCTCCTGTCCACTGTCCCGTCCCCCCCTCCTGTCCACTGTCCCGTCCCCCCCTCCTGTCCACTGTCCCGTCCCCCCCTCCTGTCCACTGTCCCGTCCCCCCCTCCTGTCCACTGTCCCGTCCCCCCCTCCTGTCCACTGTCCCGTCCCCCCCTCCTGTCCACTGTCCCGTCCCCCCCTCCTGTCCACTGTCCCGTCCCCCCCCTCCTGTCCACTGTCCCGTCCCCCCCTCCTGTCCACTGTCCCGTCCCCCCCTCCTGTCCACTGTCCCGTCCCCCCCTCCTGTCCACTTTCCCCGTCCCCCTCCTGTCCACTGTCCCCGTCTCCTCCTGTCCACTGTCCCCGTCTCCTCCTGTCCACTGTCCCGTCTCCTCCTGTCCACTGTCCCCGTCTCCTCCTGTCCACTGTCCCCGTCTCCTCCTGTCCACTGTCGTCCCGTCTCCTCCTGTCCACTGTCGTCCCGTCCCCTCCTGTCCAGTCGTCCCGTCCCCTCCTGTCCACTGCCCCCGTCCCCTCCTGTCCACTGCCCCCGTCCCCTCCTGTCCACTGTCCCCTCCTGTCCACTGTCCCCTCCTGTCCACTGTCCCCTCCTGTCCACTGTCCCCTCCTGTCCACTGTCCCCTCCTGTCCACTGTCCCGTTCCCATCCCCTCCTGTCCACTGTCCCCGTCCCCTCCTGTCCACTGTGTCCCCGTCCCCCCCTGTCCACTGTGTCCCCGTCCCCTCCTGTCCACTGTCCCCCTTCCCTCCTGTCCACTGCCCCCTCCCCTCCTGTCCACTGCCCCCCTCCCCTCCTGCCCCCCCTTCTCCTGTCCACTGTCCCCCTCCTCCTGTCCACTGTCCCCCCTCCTCCTGTCCACTGTCCCCCCTCCTCCTGTCCACTGTCCCACACCCCTCCTGTCCACTGCCCCCCTCCTGTCCACCCTCCCTCCTGTCCACCCCCCTCCCCTCCTCCTGTCCACTGTTCCCTCCCCTCCTTTCCCCCCCTCTCCTTCCCCCCCTCTCCTTTCCCCCCCCCTCTCCTTTCCCCCCCCTCCTTTCCCCCCCCCCTCCTTTCCCCCCCCTCCTTTCCTCCTCCCCTCCTTTCCCCCCCCTCCTCCCCTCCTTTCCCCCCCCTCCTCCCCCCCCCTCCTTTCCCCCCCCCCTCCTCCCCCCCCCTCCTTTCCCCCCCCCTCCTCCCCCCCCCCCTCCTTTCCCCCCCTCCTTTCCCCCCCCCCCTTTTCCAAGCGGGAAATTTAACTCACGGGCAACGCCGGGTCTCTCAGCTAGTATTATATACACGCATGCTTTTAATGTCTCTTCAAAATTAAAAGTAAGAAGAAGGGAGAGAGCAAAATACCATGACACACCTGCTTATTCAAGCTTTAAAATAGTTATTCTAAACTGGGAGGATGGTTAGCAGTTAATATATAGCTCAATAAGCTACTTTATCAGGATCCAGTTTCAATATTTCTATGTCTGATTGTATCTTTATGGGAATGGTCCCTAGGCACATACATTCGTTCTGCTCTATTGATACATACAAATACAGGAATTCAGCTGCAGTAGCCCTACAGCCATGAACATTTCTCTTCTCTTAAGTGCCATCTGAAAACACTGCAACTCCACTTACTAATGGAGAAGTCAAATGCAGATTTGGCAAAGTACAAGTTCTGCTTCCAATGGACCATCTCAGGTTTTTCTTTATCAATTTGCCTTCTGCTAGATGAACGTCAGGTCTGAGCTGTATACCACTCTTACAGTATGTGTTTTATAAGGAGAGGATTTATTACTGAAATGTTTATGGGGTAGTGTAACAGGGCCTTTCCCCTGTCTACAAGGCTTCCAAAATAAAGCCTGTCTTTAGCCGATGAGTCCAGCAGGGAGCAGGTGTATTTCAGCAGGCGTTAATTGACCAGTCTACACCTGGCTCATCAAGCATACTGCACAGACTGCCTGTGATCTTTAGCACAGAGAGTCTGTGCTGCTAGACAGATCCCAGGGGAAGAGAGACTCTGTTCCAAGGAATACGAGTCCCTGAAGTCGCCAGAAGGATCACCCCACACACACCACCACAGACCCTTGACTGACAAGGACAGCACCCTCTCTATAAGTACCTCGCTTTGGACTGTGACAAAGGTTGGAAAGAGGCACAGAATTCCAGCCCTCAGTCAGTGCTGAATGTTAGTCAGTCCCCTACATGGGGTTAGGCCTGGTTGTTATTTTTCAGCTCTAAGGCCTCGGGCATGGTCAGCGCCGTGCTGAGGCACGCTCTTGCTTACCAGTGAGCCCCTGCAGCCGCAATGAGAGCGGCTTTAGCAGGGGCTTCCGCAAGCGTGCGGAAGTGTAGGTCTTATCCAAATTTTAGTTTCAAGCGCACAAGGGAGCGCAGGGCCGGTCACGTGAGCGGTTCGCCCAATGAGGACGAACCAGCTCCGTGACGTCACTGGCCTGCCCCCCAACGGCACCCGCTTTCCCTGAGCCTCAGCGCGACTCCGCACGGCTGCTGCAACCCTTGACGCAGCCTAACTTTCTTTTGCTGATATGAAGCAGTTTTCAGTTTAAAGCTGCCAGCTAATTAAGCCTATGTTTATTTCTCCTAAAAACATCTCTCGGTGTTTTACCTTCTCCACACATCTCCTACAGGTAGTTTAAAAGGATTACCAGTTACACTCTGCATTAGCTGTAATGGTCCTGTACCAGATACCTCAACAAATCCTGTTAGAACTCAGAATATCACAGTTTCCATACGATTTAGAGGCTACAGTATGTGCAGATGTGGCCAATCAGGTTCAATGGGGAATTGTGGATGAAAATGGTCTGACCGTCTGCTTTAGCACATATAGAATCAGCCCGTTAATGGCAGTGTTGGTGCAGTGGAGAAAATGGGGGTTACTCAATGAAATGTGATAGTGCCGATCAGGGTACTACCGCATTGAAACCCCCATTCAAATCAATTGGAGTTTGCGTACAATATTACTCCGATCAGCACTATTGCAGTTTAATGAATAACCCCCAATTTGTTGCTTGACGAGTTTAACGAAAATAGCAGCAGTTGCAAACGTACATTTTTACATATCATTATTTATACTGCGCTGAGCCACTTCTCACTGAATTGCTTCTACAAATGCTTACTGACGCAGTTAAAACATACAATAAACGCTTGACCCAGTGCACCCTCAGATTAAAAATATTAATAAGGCACTCCGAATATAGCTCACCTCACAAGAGCTATATAAGATACTACCATTAATGTAAATGACACATCTCTGAAATTAATGTTATCTGACATATTGCTGATGATGCGTCGAAATAATTAGTATTATTGATAATTGAAAGTCGACACATTAAATGAGTTTAGGTCTCAACAACAATTTAACACCTTCACACACTCACTGTGCATTCTCCTATTATGTGATTCTCCTGACAGTTATTTGGTCTAAGAAAGTGGTTCCCAAACTTTTTTACATTGTGCACCCCTTGCTATTAATAAATCGTATTCCCTACTCATCACCCTATCGCTAATAAGAGTGTGTGACCGATGCCAGGAAGTATATAGTGTCCCGAGTTGTGGGGAACATATGCTTAATATGGCCCCAAACTGCCCCTCAGAGTGTGCAGACAGCATGGGTGGTATAGCTGTCACTCACTGTGGGAGTTGCCAAAGTCACATCCCACAATGCCTTGCCACTTTTTTTTTAATAAAACACATGTAGGATATTGCTTGAACTGCTGCTTTTGAGGATGACAAGTCCTTTGTCCTCCTAATAACTTTAACCCACAATTATGACAGTAAATTAGCTTGACAGTATCATTAAAAAATGTACCTTAAGGGTAATTGAAGGAAGACAATTTAACTAATAAGTAGGGGATTGCTCCTGTGAAAGTGGTTAGTGGAAAGTCCATAGCATCTTCCACTCAGGGGAACTCGCCTGCTTGCAGTTTGGCTGTGACATCTCTAATACAGAGTGCTTTTCCTGGTAATGTACAGGTTAATAAAAGCTTAAATCAGACTTAGAACTTTGCAACTAATATTGACAGATTTACTATAAATCATTCTTCCTGTTATTACACAGGTTATTAAGAATTTATATTAGCGTTAGGGACCCCTGATATGTGGTCTGCCTTGGCGTTGGCTCAGGGGCTTACAACAATTTTGGCCAAAAATGTCAAACTAAAAGACCATTTTACTTATTAGATATTTATACATATATATTTAGGCACTGTACCGTGTATGAGTTTCACTGGATGTGCTAAAAACTGAGCTTTGTCTGTGTTTTATGTTCTGTCTCTGGTTTTTAGTGGAAAGTGCCAATACTGCTTTCAAGGTGGGGAAAGAGAACCATCCTTATACCTATCCTATCAAAACTGTCAACTGTACAAACATGTTTCCACTTAAGTTTTACTCTCCTGAAGTTCTGCTTCAGTATTTGCTTATCTTTAATGTTTTAGCCAAGGACAGTTTGACCAGTACCAGACGGCTGCCTAGTGCTTTGTGACTACTTAGAACTGGGGACCATGGCAGATTTAGCCCGAGCCAGGCTATACTCTAAAGCAGGGGGTTCTTAGCCCCACCAACAGGTCAGGTTTTCAGGACATCCCAGCTGGCTCAATCAGAGGCTCAGTCATAGACTGAGCCTCTGATTGAGCCACCTGTGCTGAATCAGGGATTGATTAATATAACTGTTCTGACGCAGGAACTGATTAAACCACCTGTGCTGAAGCTGGGGTATCCTGAAAACCTGTTGAGAGGGGCTTGAGGACTGGAGTTGAGCACCCCTGCTCTAAAGGCATAGAGAGGAGGAAAGGTGAGCCAGTGACACACCAAACCCTTTCAGGTTGCAAGCATAGGTGAGCCACTGGGCCCTAACCCTAACCCATGTCGTGTTTAAATTTGAGTTCATCCCTAGGCTCTAATCTCAAATGGGAACCTTCAGTAAATGTACTGAATTGAACACACAAGGAGTATGTGCCTACACCTGAATAATAATAATAAGTAATAATAATAATAATAATTAATAGCGCTGCTAGTTGTACGCAGCGCTTTACAGAGACATTTTGCAGACACAGGTCCCTGCCCCGTGGAGCTTACAATCTATGTTTTTGGTGCCTGAGGCACAGGGAGATAAAGTGACTTGCCCTAGGTCACAAGGAGCCGACACCGGGAATTGAACCAGGCTCCCCTGCTTCAAGCTCTCAGGGCCTCATGCAGAGAGCAGCGGTGGAATTAATTGGAGAAAGTAAAAAATAGTACCTTTTTGGCGTGATTTAATCTCCATATGCAGAAAGGTCATAAAACTGCATTTAAAATCCTGTCTGCATATGGAGAGTTTCAACCGGCGATATGAGCGCTGTTGAAACGTGTTGTAAAAAAATCGCGTGTTTTTTTTTTTTCTCCCCCACCGGCTGCCGAGCTCCAGCTTCTTGCTAACTTTTGTTGGCGAAGCAAAATGTTGAAAATCGCGCCTTTTTTTGGCGCGAACAGCCGCTAGATGGCGATCGCGCCTCTCTGAATACAGCCGTTTTCAACACTGGAGAGATTTAGGTTCTCGCCAGCCGCGCGGCGAGATTTGCAAATAAAAAAAAAAATGGCGCTTCTTTCAAAACTCGCCATTACCTGCCTTTCTAAAGGCAGATTTCGCCAAAAAATGCCGCTTTTCCTGTTAGCGCTGCTCTCTGCATGAGGCCCTCAGTGCCAGTCAGTGTCGTTACTCACTGAGCCGCTCCCTCTTCCTGTGTATACACCTGAAGGCTTTGGATACATTGTCTCCCACTTATTTGGTTTCTGTAGCCCTATTGAAAATGCTAAATGAACAGTTGGAAAAACAAAATCCACCTAAAAAAAGCACACATACAAACTGGAAAAAATACACGTGTGTGTGTGTGTGCATACTGTAGGACAGCAGTGTGCAAACTGGGGCGTGCAAGTTTGTTTGCTGTCTGCCTGATTTAGTGTTAAAGTTTACAATAGTAACTTTGACGATTTAAAAAAAAAAAAAAAAAACATTGTGACATAAGATATTTTATCAGTCCAAAGTGGAAATTATACATTGATACTGCAGTATAAAAAAATAAGATACATAATCCACTTTAAATGTCATGTACAGTACAATTTTCTTTCTAATGTTATGTCTGTAATAATGTATCACAATCTGCATATTTTCTATTTTTCAAAATGCAAGGCAAGTGGAATTGGTTTGTAAAACAATAGTTATCTCAATCATTCCTGTGCTTAGACAAGGTCACATGAATTAAAGGGTTTCTTTTTTTAGTAAAGATACTGTAAATGCAAATACACATCTGAGCAATATTTACCACAAAAAGTGCAGTAAAAAAACCTCATGTTTCTTTTGTATAACTAAAAACACAGATTTTGTACCCATGGTACAGAAAGCATAAAAGTCAGAAGCCTATTTATATACAGTATGGCTATTTGCAGCACAAACAAGAATACATCCTTTGTGTCAAGCTCTGTGTCATCCCTTTCTTTGCCAGAGAGACCAGCAAAGCTTTACATTCAGGTAATCCTGGCAACAGAACGCTTATCCTCTGCTCTCTATTGAAGGAGCTTTTCAGGCACTATTCCATACAGTAATCCCTGGCTTTGCCTTCAGCAGCAGCAATTATCCGATAACATTATATATATATATATATATATATATATATTATCCGAAACACATTGCAGCACAGTTAACACTACAAGCGCCGTCCTGCAGCCACTGCATTCCTATAGCACAAGGGGTCTTTTCCTTTGTGCTGCAAAGCAAAAACAATTAGAAATATGAAGAGGTGTCAAGTTCCATCTCCTCTAATTCCCCATGTGTCTGACCTTGGCAGGTGATGGAGAGAGGAACAGGGTTCTGGTAGGGTATGAGGCAGAGGTGACCGATGAAGTTTAGGCACATTATTCCCCAGAAAGATGTCTGAAAACGACGTTCTTTGGCAGCTATGCCTTGCTGACCAGGAACTGCTTACTCGACATAGTTGGCCAGCACCAAAGCATTTTGTTTCATTTATTCACAGCACTATTTGATTTTCCAACAATTACAATCTGCACGCTTATTTACAACCGAATGCTTCTCGTGTTCGGAGTAAACCAATCATGCATTTGTTCCACCTACAATTTACATTGTAGATGTAGGAGGTTGCTGAAGTGTATTTTATTCCAATATACTGTATGCAATGCAACAGAGGGTGGTCTATGAAATATAAACAACATACACAAACTTTATTAGCTGGACTACCATAATCTTTCTATTAAGTTTGGCAAAAATCTCATTTCAATTTGAGAACACATTAATAATCATTGAGTTTATGCTAATCACTGAACTACTGATGTTTGTTTAAACAAGGTCAAATGTATATAGAATACCATAATAAAAACACCTCAGTCTTGGTTTACTTGAGCCATTCTGTGTTTTTGCCATTCCAGATTCCCTGAACAGATGTCAAAAGCTTGCATTCCTTGTGCTACCAATGTCATATTCAGCAGTTTTACCCTTCTGAAAATGTCCATCACAAAACCAGACAATGCCCTATTTGAGGGACGTTGAATTACATGCAATCACGGCTGAGACCCAATGAACATAACACAAGCAGTGAGAAAAGTACCTTACTTTTTAGCAGCCTTCGTGTCTGTCCACAAAGATGAAAGAGGATGAAAGGAAGCTGTGGGTTACATTATTCTGTCAACCATGGAAGATGAAAACATGGACAAATTCCACAATCCTTTCCCTTCCCTTCCCTTGTGTACTCGCAGAATTCCTGAGCTGGGAGCAGGGAGAAGATGCAAGTGGTGTTGTGTCCAGTCCCAGCTGGTTCCGGTTGAGTGCCAGCTTCACTACAAAACCTTTCAACAGCTCGTGTCATCTACTATAGCTCAACAGAGCCACCCTCAGTTTAAACCTATACTATTTTCTTCCCATCAGATTACAGTACAAGTCTCATTATTATGGTCGAGACAACAGCTCCCATAAACACGAACACACCTTTAACTAAATGATTAAATGTTTTAGCTAAATAAAATAATTTACAATGTCTGTTTCCTATATTTCTGCACCCTAATTACTAGATCCGGATAATTATATTATTGTTGGCATCTACTACAAATTAAGATAGTTGACCCTTTCCCCACCCACAGATACATGAGTAACAAAGTCGTTTTCAAATGTGTTACAGGACTCAGTTTTGCTGAGGAGGATCCAGGCAGCATCAGCAGTCAATCATCTTTTAAAGCTGCAGTTCAAGCAATATCCTGCATGTGTGTTTTATTTACTAAATCAGTTCTGTAGTAAGAAAAAATACTTTTAGCATTTTCTGTTTTAAAAAAAAGAACTTTGAAAGACCAATTTTCTTGTATTCTAGTTTAACAAGCATGTTTGTTCCTATAGCAACCATTTACATTCCCCAGATCTAAAGATGTCGCCAAACTACGCCGATCAATAGACGGAGAACGAACTGACCGGCAGCTATGCAGTTCTTTAGGCAAGTAGAGATTGCCCACATGACACTATTGAAGTAAAAAAAAAACGGGAGATTGAACTGCAGATTTAAAATCAATGATATGATCTTAGAAAGCTCAAAAAATAATCTAAGACTTCCTGGTGGAAAGTGCCACACTCCAGTTGTTTTTCCTTAACACCTGCCAGTTATTTCTTGCACTTGGCTTCCAAAAAATGAGTTGCAAGCAAGGCTAATTATCTCCAAGGTCCTGTTAGAACAGCTGAGGGAAGGCTCCTCACACAGCCAGCCCTTGCTTTGCCTAGTTATGCTACTGTATGTTCTCTTAATGACTTTCAGCTGAGTCTTTTCAACTGCTTTTCATTGTTATGCTTTAATCATTCTGGATGGGAGCTTTGTATTCTTAAATCTCATGTGAATGGAAATCAGGCCTTTTGAATGGGCTTAATTGTGGCTTGCTAGCATGGCGTCTTGTTGATATCCAATTATAACGCAGAATATGACAGTTGTCCATAGGTTTTAATGGCAATGATGGGGCAGAATATCACAACACATCCCCCCAAGATGGGACAATAAAGATGGCTACATCGGTCCAATGGGTACTATTTAAAGTTTATTTACACTGCCAAATAATATAGTCAAATGGGAATTGTGTCAGCAAATACTAAACAAAGACAAACTAAAAATATTGAATTGATCTTCCAATCAAGGTATCCTGATAATACCAGAAATGTGAATGTTGTCCATGAAACATTGCAAAAATTGTGTGTTTTGTAAATTTTCAGTAAGGAAAATACAAAGCAATAAATAATAACTTCACTACTTTTTATATTATTGTGTGACATGCTTGGAAAAATATTTGCAAATTGGGCATGTTACTGAAATATCTAATAAAATAAATATAAATGGTGATTTACTAGATATTTGCATGTGACATTTAATAAGGGGTGCAGTGCATGGTTTCATATTTTACAACAGGATGTGATTGGTACAGTAATCAATGTTTATAAAATTTGTGATCTCCTAATTGTATTAATTATTTTTTTGGACTAGTCATCCAAGTGTCTTTATAATAAGTGGGAGTAATGAATGTGGAAGGGCTGCCAAAATGAAGAGATGCCATGGGCCATGGCAGACTTATAATATAAAACAGGGGTGCGCAAACTTTTGCCTCTTGTCCCCTGGTGCACGCCCCCACCCCCCTTCGTTCAGTGCAGCATCAAATGACACGCGGGGTCATGTGACATCACGTCATGTTATCATGCTATTTTAATGTCTTGGGGAAGAGCGAGGGGCTCTGCAACCGCCCGCAACCCCCAGGCAAATCTCGCGCCCCCCAGTTTGTGCATCCCTGATTATAAAAGGATCCTGTGTACAGCAAATAAAAATACTACTTGTGAGCATATTCACATGTCTCAGACAGGTCTACAACCCTCTGCCTTTCCCCATTATCCCTTAGTGCAGGGGTGCTGCACTTAGAGGCCCCGCGCTCTTCCCCACAACATTTAAATTGATTGCCGGGGGAGAACACAGGGCCTCTGTAATTGCCTCTTACCTGCTCTCGACAACATCAAATGGCAACACGTTGCCATGACGACGCGACGCCAGAGAGCAGGAGGGGATCAGGGGGGGCGCGAGCAGGTTGGAGAGCAGGGAGGGGGGCCCGACTTAAAATGTTTGCACACCCCAGTGCTTGCACTACAGCCAGGGATTCTGGGAAATGAAATGCAAATGAGCACACAGTGTCATATGCCTGATGTATCCTGGAAATATATATGATCTAAAAGGAGGAAAGTGCTAAACTCATCAAAATGTCAGGGGCTCTGTATCTAGAACTATTATTGTCAGAACACAAAAATGAAGAAGAAAATTAGGACCAGCTGAGAGTAGAAACCTTCCAACCCTGGGAAAAAATTTTTTCCACTACTCAGATTATTGCTACAGTATGTGCGGATATGCATCAGACCCTTACAGTGTAAAAAAGACTACTTTGTATTAATATATATTAATCATTATGCTACAGAAAGAGATTACTATGCATATATGTGAACAGTATATACACAAATCTGCATATACAAATTCACAAAGGGAAGATAAATAGTGCTTATGTTAATTGCCCCATCCTTCAGAGAATGTAAAAATACCTACGAAGCAACACGCTGCATCAGCTGCTAGACACATGTTAGTGACGCGTGATTGCTACTGTAGCTGTTAATGTAGTGAGAAGTGTACAGTAATTATATGAGAAACCGCTGACCCTAATATTGTATCTATGTATGTCTTTAATAATAATAATAATAGCATGTTCTTGTATAGCGCTGCTAATTGTACGCAGCACTTTACAGAGACATTTTGCAGGCACAGGTCCCTGCCCCGTAGAGCTTACAATCTATGTTTGTTTGGTGCCTGAGGCACAGGGAGATAAAGTTATTTATATAGTGCCAACAATGTACTCAGCGTTTCACAAAGGACTGTTGTCTAAATTTAGCATAGGTTGAACTTGATGGACCTACGTCTTTTTTCAACCTCATCTACTATGTAACTATGTAACAGTACAGGGAATTATAATAATACAATAAGCGTAGTAGGCACATCTAATTGTTAGAGTGGGGATAAGGATAAAATATAGGTTCTATATGTACTCACACGGGCATGTGTGAGCAAAGACACTCAGCGTTGTCTTTACCCACAGTGGGTTGGTTTCTTCTATCCACAAATGTCCTCAGTAGCTGAAGTGTACTCGTCGCCGTGAACCCATAGGCAGAAAAAAGCACAATAGCCCAAATGTAAGTACGTAAAACTTGCTAAATAGTAGATACTAGTGGCTGCTTGTGAGGTTAGGGAAATGAGATAAATAAATGATCAATATTTACTCACACGGGCGTGAGTGAGTGAAAAACACTCAGCGTTGTCTTTGGCCCACTGTCAGTTACTTCTTTCCGTCACTGGGGGATAGCGGGCATATGTGCGTCACAGTCATTGAGCGTGGTCCATATACACAATCAGCTGCTTACTGCCACTTGTGTCCGTGGTAAACTCATTGGAGTGAGCCCATGGGTAGAAGTAGAACAAACCAGTATAAGCCAAATGGTTGGAGGGGAGGGGGGGGCAGAGATATGAATCAAATGATAGTAATAAGGATATTAACACACGCGGGCGTGTGTGAGTTGGGTGCACATTAATGGTCTTTAGAGCTGGCTTCCTTCCGTCATTAGGTTTCTGTGTCCTCAGTGCACTGACTGATTTTGACTCGCAGTGGACCCAAGGAAGGAGAACAACCAGGATAGTGATATAGTATAAAAATGTTTATTACATAAAGTACAGAAAAACTTACATAAAAGAAAAGGGTGATGATCCCCGGAAGCTGGTGGAGCCTTTTGACTTTCAACAGCCATCGTAGCTTGTGTGATCATCTGGGAACCAGCCCTGCAATCCGGAGGCGGACAAAGGGACTATCTGAAAACCGGTACTGTTTACCTCGACTGTAGGGATCATCACCCTTTTCTTTTATGGAAACAAATGGTGAGCCCCTGCTGCTGCCAAGGTTATTGTTGTAAGTGGTGCTCTTTGGTAATAGCAAGGATAATTGTAGAAGAGAAGTGACCCAAGTGAAGCACTCAGGCTCACACTCTGATGATTGTTGTAGTAATTAAAATGTAATCTTTATTATATAACAAACTAAACTAATGGGTGTTTAAAATGACAGACTGAAGGTATGCTGGATGACTGAGTAATGTGTGGGCTCAGGATCCTATAGTAAGTAGTGGATCAGTAAATAGGTACTTAGACTCCACTGAAAAACAGTCCTTTGATGAGGATCTCTTTACTGGATAGATAAAAAGGGAATTCTCATGCTAGTAATTAAGATGGTGAAACAATAACATATACTGTAGATCAGGCCTGCACAACATGCGGCCCGTCTGGCCTCTCTGTGCGGCCCGCCTGGCCTCTCTGTGCGGCCCGCCTGGCCTCTCTGTGCGGCCCGCCTGGCCTCTCTGTGCGGCCCGCCTGGCCTCTCTGTGCGGCCCGCCTGGCCTCTCTGTGCGGCCCGCGTTGAGTCTGGCCGGGCGCCAGTTAATTAAATATATATATATATTAAAAAAAGTTAAAAAATGGCAGCGATTCCCCGCGGTCCCGGCGCCCATGCGCAGGTCCCCCTACCCCCCGCTCCCAACGTGGGACGGAGGGGGAAGTAACAGCCAGCTGAGCTCTTCTGCGGCCGCCCCCCCCCCCTGCTCCCAACGTGGATATGTGCAGGGGTGTGATGTGAGGTGCAGGGGGGTGAGGTGCAGGGGGGGGGGGTGATGTGAAGGGGGGGGTTCATGTGCAGGGGAGGTGATGTGCAGGGGAGGTGATGTGCAGGTGTAGGGGGGGTGATTGGAGGTGCAAGGGGGCAGAATGATGTGAGGTGCAATGGGGGAGAGTGATGTGAGGTGCAGGGGGGGAGAGTGATGTGAGGTGCAGGGGGGGAGAGTGATGTGAGGTGCAGGGCGGGAAAGTGATGTGAGGTGCAGGGGGGGAGAGTGATGTGAGGTGCAGGGGGGGAGAGTGATGTGAGGTGCAGGGGGGTATTGTGTTTGATGTGGAAAGGGAGTATTGTGTGTGTGGGTGAGGGGGAGAGATGGGGATATGACAGATAGATGAGGAGTATCGCAAAGGTTGATAGTGAGGGGTTCTGGGGGAGATATGAGGATGATGATGAGGGGTGCTGGAGGAGAGATGATGGGAGAGATGATGATGATGATGGCGATTTTACCCGTGCGGCCCAAATTGTTTTTCCTTGGAGCAGTTCGGCCCTTCTCGCTTTACGAGTTGTGCAGGCCTGCTGTAGATCAATATTCAGACGTGCTGATGTACCATTCAAAAAATGAATAATAACGTTTGATTTACAGCGTCTGATGTTGGTGTCTATGGTAACTTTATTTATAGTATATCAAGTGTGCCACAGTACAACCAGTGAGTAGATGATTTGGATCAGAACTGATCTGAATACTCTGGGTATTTGTATGAGAGTGTGAGGCTGTCTGTGCAGCCACAATAACAGGTATGACCTCAGGTAACCTTATACGGTCAAGGGGTACACAACGAAGTACCCAGTGCAGATGCAAGTAGAGTGCTTTTATAATGTAATGTACGCACATCAGCTGCACTCGTGAGACAGTGATATATAGCTTGTATAGGTAGGGTATATTTGTATAATCCCTGATAGGGAGCCCCCAGTGTGATTGAGCTTTCTGAGAATGACCTACAATAGCCCTATTAGGTCTTAGGTAATAGAGTGTAATCCCCTCTCATATTGTGAGGTACCGTATTATTATGAAAGTATTATTGGCCAGCTGCATATAAGCTGGTCAATGGGAGGACAGATGTATTGATCAACGGTATAAATATGTACTTATAAAAAGCAACCCCTTAAAGTGAGGTGCTTACACGAACCTCCATAAAGAGAGAATCTCCCTGTGAGCATATAGGTGTATTTCAGCGGGGAGTTCACGTTCAGAGTTGATGAGATAAATAGAATAACTATCAGCCCTACACTGTAGTACATATATCTTGTGAGGATGAGTCCCTTATAATATCTGAGAGGAGGTCTCGTGTGTCCGTCGGGGCACGGTTAGAGACCTGTATCGTGCAGGAGCAGGGAGCCGCGCCAGCTCGCCGTGCGAGATAGTCAGGCGCGGTGACTGTCAACCCCTGTGCGTGCACATCTGAGATTAGAGCCGACGCGCGCATTGGCTGGAGGTATGGCTCCTCCCCTAGGTGGAACATGGAGCAGGGGTGAGGCGGATCAATGTGTGATCTGGCTCTGGCTGAGCCAGTCACAGCAATGGGCAGGGTTAGCATTTGCCGCCAGAAGCTTGCAACTTTTATTTTCTTTGCAGAATTGTAGGCTTGCATTTTGGTGCAAACCATTGTGGTCCAGCGGGAACGCCATCTTGGTTTCCCAACACAGGCAGGGCACTCGGTTTGAGAGCACTGCAATGGAACTAGAATAGGCTTGTACAGGGTCCCCAGTGATGCATCAGGGTCCCCCCTCTTAATCTTTTCCAACTTATACACAAGCCCAGAGCATGGATGGTGCACAAGGTCTCTCACATTACACTGTGAGAGGCCCGTCCCTTATAGAACAGAGATGTGGGATACACTCTCCCGGCATAAATTTCCCACCGGGTGCGCCCCCAAAAGCACAGTCCGTCGTGCCTGATGCACGGGTTACCCCAGAGCCTGAAAGGTCCCATCCCTTTAAACACAGTCTATGTGCCTTAATACCCAAAGGTCCTCACAGTACACTGTGAAGGCCCTAACCCATTTTCCAGTGAAGAAAGGTAACATCCCACCGGGGGGAGGGGAAAGGTGTCGTCCCAACAAAGCTCTGTCCTGAATACTATATGG
This sequence comes from Ascaphus truei, assembly GCF_040206685.1. Classification (NCBI taxonomy): domain Eukaryota; kingdom Metazoa; phylum Chordata; class Amphibia; order Anura; family Ascaphidae; genus Ascaphus; species Ascaphus truei. Next base: position 483,063 of record NC_134495.1, read on the forward strand.
GTGTCGTGGTCCCTGGTACATACCATCAGGGGCCCGGCCCTGGCCTCTCTCAGTACAAAGTCATGCAACTGCTGCAACGCTGCCAAATCCACAAAACTGTCCTGCCTCTCAGCAGCGCCTCGAATTGTAGCACTGCTTCCTCCACCCTCTGGGAGATTTACCCTGGCTACAGTCCTGTGTGTGCTCGGTACCTGTTTGGCTCAGGAGTGTTCCGCGATGACATGGGGAAACAGGACAGGCTCATGGTGATCCATGATCTTCTTTCTTGGTGCCAGCGCCTCCAGCCATAGTGGGCTCCAGTAGAAATTAAGGCAATCCCCACAATGACAATCTTTTATCCCCATACATCTGTCCAATAGATTGCGACTCAGCCAGATATATAAAAAGGGATGGTCTATATTATGCAGTCACTGCTGATGTTCTTACAGCGATTGCAATCAGTTGGGAGGATAGCTTCCAAGCTCCTGGATGGTACAGGCCTGCTGGTAATGATGAGGCCTCACTAGAGTAGTGGAATGCACCCAGCCCATGAGGGACTGAGCACGTCTTCCTCCCAGCCGGGAGGAGACTTGGCTTACATCCTCATTCCTCAAGGAGGAAGAGGGACTGCCTGAACTCCACCCAGTGAGGGCTGGGTTCATCTGTATAATTTAGAACACCTCCTCTGTAGTGCAAAAGGGGAGGGTACAGGCTCTGCATTCTTATTGACAGGCACAGACTCCCATGTCATCTCCACTTCTGCCACTCACAGAGGCTGCAGGAGGGGGGGGGGGAAACCCCATAGGATAGCCTGTCACTGTCTGCATCTTACTAGAACTTACGTGACAGGGAAGACAGAAAGAAAGCTGGCCCAGCCATGGCTATACTTAGATGCTAATATCTTGTGACTTATTATTCTTGATATGTTTTTCTGGGAAAATGAGAATTATTTGTTTCGTTATAATTTAGATGTATGGTCGTTAATGTTATTCATATTTGAAAAATGTATGATTAAATTAATATTTTTAAAAGGTAACGTAATTGTCTTGGAACAGGACTGTGTGTTTTTCTCTGTCTTCAGGCTGCTGTTGCAACAATGTTGCGATCCCTTGTGGGTTTCTTGGCTTCAGCCAGTTGCCTTGGCAACCCCCCTGCCTTTTTACCAGGATGGACTGCTCCCCCTCCCCTTGCCAGGTGGTATTGTCCCAGACCTGCATGCTGCCTCTTAGTACAAGCAGCCATCTTGAGGAGTCATCTCTCCTATCCTGGTAAAGTTACTGATTTGTACCTATCCCTACAACTTGCATTTAGGCCACTTCCCCCACAGCTTCCCCCACAGCTCCCTCCCCCCCCCCCACAGCTCCTCCCCCCCCCCTCCATTGCTCCCATGCCCCAGTCTTCCCTCAGTACATTTCCACCCTTTTTATTTGTATGTTGTTGCCCCAAATAAACACTTCAGCGAGTAAGAAGGTTCCCTTGCTTGATATATGGGATTGAGTTAACCTGCCTCAGTTAACCTACGCATCTTTCAGGGTGTGCTTGGGCCAGAACAATAATAAAAACGTAACGTTAACAACTTAACACGGTGCTCAATATTCTGTGAAGCTCCTTCTCTGTCAGAGACATTTTTAGCCATGGCAGCATATTAAATAGGGGCATTAGCACTCATGGAAATGACAGCTCTGAAGTAATGACTTCATGCCTTTTAATAAAGTGCTAACAAAATGAAACAGATGTCCCTCCCCCAGCTAATCCAGGCGATTACACTGATTTTAATGATTTTTGTTGGCTGATATCCAAATAATATAGGTCTGCATAATAACGTCCGTGACATTTGCTGCATTTTTGCATCTTCACATTTTTTTGTGCTTTTTCTTTATATAAACTAACTTGAGACGCAACACACATGTATTATGTCACAGGCATGATGTAAACGTGTTGGGACTCCTGTGAGTGTTTCAGAAAAGCTGGAAGAGGTGGATTCTTCCATGAGTGACAGTTACTGTGGATGACTTGTGCCACTATATAGCTGCACCTCCAGTGAATTTTACTTGCATCATAAACTGATGATGCTGCACCAACACATTTCTGAGTATGAGTCAATGAGATTATAGTATTCTGAGCAATTTATACCGCAGGTTGTTTTAAAGCAGCAATACTCCATTCCCTGATATTTGTATATGTAAAGCATGTGACAATGTATGATGCTACATTCTTACCTAAACTGGCAATCATTTGGTGCTCCTGTTATAAATCTGTAAAAATCCTGATTGTGTTCCTAACATAATGGCCGCCTTTCAGGTGGAATCAATCCTTCAGGCAGTGTAAGGCCTCGGCCATGCTTACTGCTTGCTGGCGGAGGCGCGCTCCCGCTCAGCACTGGCACCCCCCGCCATCCCCTCTCTCTTTTTAAACTCCCATGCTACAATAAAGTTCTTTTAGCACAGTCCAGCCTTTGCCAATTTGTTGCGCGGCCGTGCCCGCTGTTTTCTTTCCTCCCCGGTGAGGATACCTTGCTTGTATCTCTACACAGCCTGGAGCACGCAAAGACAAAGAAAAAAACGGACGAACTTTGAAGATATCAGTGAGTAATCTCATTCATTATTTCAATGTCGGAGCTTCCCCAGGTGTTATGGTTATCTAGCAGCGGGGCTCATGTATGGGGTCTGGGTGGGTTCTAGGACTTCCCCCAGACAACCCTTCACAGTCGCCGCCGGACCACATCCCAACTAGGGGTTATTATCCAGCTCCTTTACTCCTCTGTTCATCCGGACAAAGCAGCAAATAATTATTCAGGTGGATTTATGCCCTGCAGCACTGGTTAATTGAGGGGGCCGTGTACCTCAATGTTCTCTTTAGTAGGGGCTCGCCTACACTTCCGCAAGCGCGCAGAAGCGTAGGTCTTAGGGAATTTAAAAATGTCCCTGCTTGCCGGCGCACAGGGCCGGTCACGTGAGCAGTTCGCCCAATGAGGGCGAACCAGCTCCGTGACGCCACTGGCCCGCCCCCTGACGGCACGCAGGGAAAGCACCCGCTTTCCCTGAGCCTCAGCACGCCAGCGGGGAGCCTGGCCGAGGCCTAATTCAGCAGCTACAATGTATTCTTATATTACTAAGGTAACATTATCTGTTTTTACAGTTTACAGCTCAATCTGCTGGGAATATTGGCAACAAATTATCCTAAAACAGGAAAGTGTTGCAAATATCTTGCACTGTTTAGGAGGTAGGTTAAATCCTGCTATAGAAATCAAAGGATGCTTTAAAACTCATTAAAAATAGCATTAACGACAGTCACAATTATCTAATACTACAGAACTGATTTATTTGAAGAAAACAAAAAAAAAAACATAGGAGATTTCACATTTTGCTTCAGTGAGTAACGACACTGGCACTGAGTTTGAAGCAGAAGAGCCTGGTTCAATTCCCGGTGTCGGCTCCTTGTGACCTTGGGCAAGTCACTTTATCTCCCTGTGCCTCAGGCACCAAAACATAGATTGTAAGCTCCATGGGGCAGGGGCCTGTGCCTGCAAAATATCTATGTAAAGCGCTACGTAAAACTAGCAGCGCTATACGAGAACATGCTATTATTATTTAAAATGATGTATACATAATTCAGTTAACAGATCCCCAGAACGGAGCACCACTGAATAACTGAATGGGAGCCTACAGTGGGGAAGATGAATAGGAGTCTGAATGAAAGAATGAAACAAAGCTTGAGATGGTGTGAATAAATAAGTAGCCTACTTAGGCAACACAATCATTAAATATATGATTTTAAAAAAAGCACTTCAATCTGGCGACAGAGTGAATGAATCTTACATTAAGTGAATAACTTAAACCGTACACTTAAAATAGCAGCCCGTGCTAACCGCCATTTTTGTTAATTGTATTTTTGCACTTACGTTAATCATTCTCTCCTGTCCATTCCAAGGCTGTTTTTATTTTTTACATCCGATACCCTGTTCATTAGATATATGTTTGAAGTATTAAGTATTCATGGGGTTCAAATAAATCTCTCCCCTTAGCCCAGTGCTGTCTAAATGTTACCAGCTCCTTCAACACTAGAGATTAAGAAAATCAGTCTTTATGTAAAGACTGAGGGGGAGATATTAACATTAGGCTTCTGAGGGGATTTCTGCTTTAAATGTTTTTCCCTCTGTAATACGTGTCCTCTTTGAATACCTAGGAATTCTATTGCTGTTTGCTTAAGAAGGATCAAGAATACTGTATTACAGCAATCCCTTAGTTGAGGCTACTTGGATGGATGGAGAGAAGACCTGTGTTTAGACAGTAAGGGGGAATAGAAATTAAGTCAAATAAAGCAAGTGAGCAGGGCAATGAGGCAGGTTATGTTATGTTACACTACACAGTCAGAAATAATACTCAACCAATTGAATTTGATAATGCCACTTTACATACAAAGGTTAAAACACTTGTCACACACTCCCAGGTGTAGTATACAAACTCTTTATATAAGATCGCGTCAGATTTGCCTCAAAAAATTCACAAACAGCGTCTTTAAAGTCCCAGAGAATATCTCCTGAACTGGATGGCCGCAATGCTGTTCCGCGCTCGAGCCGGCCTATTCGTGTGCATGCGTGATGACGTAATGTCAGTGCGTGATGCGTAATGACGCTCCCTGACGCATTTCGTCGCACACAGTGACTTTTTCAAAGGGGAAGTGAGGGGAGATGCTTGGCTATGTATATATACCCTAATGGTAACCTAGCAACCCGTTTACGCCAGCTGAATGTTAATTACTAATAGAAAATACATTCAATGGACTAATTTCATAATACCATGCTGGCAGAAAACATGAATATCAGGAGATGTAAAATAATAGACCTATAGGCTAAAATATGCATACAATGATAAACAACTTCTAAAATGCTAATAAAATTAAAATACATAAATAAATAATAACATCAGATCTAAAAATGAAGACAAAAAACAAAATATGCATGTATAAACACAGCAATACCTCAAACAATACATGTATAAACAGGTATAAACACAGCAATACCTCAAACAATACATGTATAAACAGGTATAAACACAGCAACACCTCAAACAATGCATGTATAAACAGGTATAAACACAGCAACACCTCAAACAATGCATGTATAAACAGGTATAAGCACAGCAACACCTCAAACAATACATGTATAAACACAGCAACACCTCAAACAATACATGTATAAACAGGTATAAACACAGCAACACCTTAAACAATGCATGTATAAACAGGTATAAACACAGCAACACCTCAAACAATGCATGTATAAACAGGTTTAAACACAGCAACACCTCAAACAATGCATGTATAAACAGGTATAAACACAGAAATACCTCAAACAATACATGTATAAACAGGTATAAACACAGCAACACCTCAAACAATGCATGTATAAACAGGTATAAGCACAGCAACACCTCAAACAATGCATGTATAAACAGCTATAAGCACAGCAACACCTCAAAACAATGCATGTATAAACAGGTATAAGCACAGCAACACCTCAAACAATACATGTATAAACAGATATAAACACAGCAATACCTCAAACAATACAATGAAATATTTTTGAAAGTTTTTATTTTTTCTCAAAAATGACAGTTCTTTGGTCAAAAAAACATCTGAGAGACTAGTTGGGAAACATCTTCTCATTTGAAATCCAGTTGTCCAAATAGATTTCTAACGCCACAGAACTTGAAGATGGATATTGTACAATCATTTAAACTATGTTTGGAACATTTTTGAAAGATTTAATTTTTTCTCAAAAATGACAGTTCTTTGGTCAAAAAAACATCTCAGAGACTAGTTGGGAAACATCTTCTCATTTGAAATCCAGTTGTCCAAATAGATTTCTAACACCACAGAATGTAAAGATTGATATTGAAGAGTAATTTAAACTATGTTTGGAACATTTTTGAAAGGTTTCAGTTTTTGTCAAAAATGACAGTTCTTTGGTCAAAAAAACATCTCAGAGACTAGTTGGGAAACATCTTCTCATTTGAAATCCAGTTGTCCAAATAGATTTCTAACGCCACAGAACTTGAAGATTGATATTGTAAAATCATTTAAACCACGTTTGAAATATTTTTGAAAGATTTTATTTTTTCTCAAAAATGACAGTTCTTTGGTCAAAAAAACATCTCAGAGACTAGTTGGGAAACATCTTCACATTTGAAATCCAGTTGTCCAAATAGATTTCTAACGCCACAGAACTTGAAGATTGATATTGTAAAATCATTTAAACTATGTTAGAAATATTTTTGAAAGATTTTATTTTTTTATCAAAAATGACAGTTCTTTGGTCAAAAAAACATCTGAGAGACTAGTTGGGAAACATCTTCTCATTTGAAATCCAGTTGTCCAAATAGATTTCTAACGCCACAGAATTTAAAGATTGATATTGAAGAGTAATTTAAACTATGTTTGGAACATTTTTGAAAGGTTTCAGTTTTTGTCAAAAATGACAGTTCTTTGGTCAAAATAAATCTCAAAGACTAGTTGGGAAACATCTTCTCATTTGAAATCCAGTTGTCCAAATAGATTTCTAACGCCACAGAACTTGAAGATGGATATTGTACAATCATTTAAACTATGTTTGGAACATTTTTGAAAGATTTTATTTTTTTATCAAAAATGACAGTTCTTTGGTCAAAAAAACATCTGAGAGACTAGTTGGGAAACATCTTCTCATTTGAAATCCAGTTGTCCAAATAGATTTCTAACGCCACAGAACTTGAAGATGGATATTGTACAATCATTTAAACTATGTTTGGAACATTTTTGAAAGATTTAATTTTTTCTCAAAAATGACAGTTCTTTGGTCAAAAAAACATCTGAGACTAGTTGGGAAACATCTTCTCATTTGAAATCCAGTTGTCCAAATAGATTTCTAACGCCACAGAACTTGAAGATTGATATTGTAGAATCATTTAAACTATGTTAGAAATATTTTTGAAAGATTTTATTTTTTTATCAAAAATGACAGTTCTTTGGTCAAAAAAACATCTGAGAGACTAGTTGGGAAACATCTTCTCATTTGAAATCCAGTTGTCCAAATAGATTTCTAACGCCACAGAACTTGAAGATGGATATTGTACAATCATTTAAACTATGTTTGGAACATTTTTGAAAGATTTAATTTTTTCTCAAAAATGACAGTTCTTTGGTCAAAAAAACATCTCAGAGACTAGTTGGGAAACATCTTCTCATTTGAAATCCAGTTGTCCAAATAGATTTCTAACGCCACAGAACTTGAAGATGGATATTGTACAATCATTTAAACTATGTTAGAAATATTTTTGAAAGATTTTATTTTTTCTCAAAAATGACAGTTCTTTGGTCAAAAAAACATCTCAGAGACTAGTTGGGAAACATCTTCACATTTGAAATCCAGTTGTCCACATAGATTTCTAACACCACAGAATTTAAAGATTGATATTGAAGAGTAATTTAAACTATGTTTGGAACATTTTTGAAAGGTTTCAGTTTTTGTCAAAAATGACAGTTCTTTGGTCAAAAAAACATCTCAGAGACTAGTTGGGAAACATCTTCTCATTTGAAATCCAGTTGTCCAAATAGATTTCTAACGCCACAGAACTTGAAGATTGATATTGTAGAATCATTTAAACTATGTTAGAAATATTTTTGAAAGATTTTATTTTTTTATCAAAAATGACAGTTCTTTGGTCAAAAAAACATCTGAGAGACTAGTTGGGAAACATCTTCTCATTTGAAATCCAGTTGTCCAAATAGATTTCTAACGCCACAGAACTTGAAGATTGATATTGTAGAATCATTTAAACTATGTTAGAAATATTTTTGAAAGATTTTATTTTTTTTATCAAAAATGACAGTTCTTTGGTCAAAAAAACATCTGAGAGACTAGTTGGGAAACATCTTCTCATTTGAAATCCAGTTGTCCAAATAGATTTCTAACACCACAGAATTTAAAGATTGATATTGAAGAGTAATTTAAACTATGTTTGGAACATTTTTGAAAGGTTTCAGTTTTTGTCAAAAATGACAGTTCTTTGGTCAAAATAAATCTCAAAGACTAGTTGGGAAACATCTTCTCATTTGAAATCCAGTTGTCCAAATAGATTTCTAACGCCACAGAACTTGAAGATGGATATTGTACAATCATTTAAACTATGTTTGGAACATTTTTGAAAGATTTTATTTTTTTATCAAAAATGACAGTTCTTTGGTCAAAAAAACCAAATGTTAGAAATATTTTTGAAAGATTTTATTTTTTTTATCAAAAATGACAGTTCTTTGGTCAAAAAAACATCTGAGAGACTAGTTGGGAAACATCTTCTCATTTGAAATCCAGTTGTCCAAATAGATTTCTAACACCACAGAATTTAAAGATTGATATTGAAGAGTAATTTAAACTATGTTTGGAACATTTTTGAAAGGTTTCAGTTTTTCTCAAAAATGACAGTTCTTTGGTCAAAAAAACATCTCAGAGACTAGTTGGGAAACATCTTCTCATTTGAAATCCAGTTGTCCAAATAGATTTCTAACGCCACAGAACTTGAAGATTGATATTGTAGAATCATTTAAACTATGTTAGAAATATTTTTGAAAGATTTTATTTTTTCTCAAAAATTACAGTTCTTTGGTCAAAAAAACATCTCAGAGACTAGTTGGGAAACATCTTCTCATTTGAAATCCAGTTGTCCAAATAGATTTCTAACGCCACAGAACTTGAAGATTGATATTGTACACTACGACACACTTTATTAAAGTGTGGCCGGTACCGCAAGCCGGGAGATTTCCCGGCTTGCTAGTGGCCGCCCCTCGGCGTGCAGCGCGTCATAGACGCGCGGTCACGCGTCTTCGGGAGCGTGCGCCCCCTGCACGCACGTCCAGGGGCTCCCCGAGGGAGCCCTGGTGTCCCGCGATCGCGGGACAGCGGCAGGGGGTTCCGGGGGACCCGGCGGACCCGGCAGCGGTAGGGAGAGCGCCCCGATCGGAGGGCGCTCTTCCGCTGCTTCGGCGCGCGCCCGTCACTCTCGGGCGCGCGCCAGGCTACTGCTGCGGCCAAGAACGGGCAAATGCTCGAATAAACTTGGCCGCAGCAGTAGAATCATTTAAACTATGTTTGGAACATTTTTGAAAGATTTTATTTTTTCTCAAAAATGACAGTTCTTTGGTCAAAAAAACATCTCAGAGACTAGTTGGGAAACATCTTCTCATTTGAAATCCAATTGTCCAAATAGATTTCTAACGCCACAGAACTTGAAGATTGATATTGTAGAATCATTTAAACTATGTTAGAAATATTTTTGAAAGATTTTATTTTTTCTCAAAAATGACAGTTCTTTGGTCAAAAAAACATCTCAGAGACTAGTTGGGAAACATCTTCACATTTGAAATCCAGTTGTCCACATAGATTTCTAACACCACAGAATTTAAAGATTGATATTGAAGAGTAATTTAAACTATGTTTGGAACATTTTTGAAAGGTTTCAGTTTTTGTCAAAAATGACAGTTCTTTGGTCAAAAAAACATCTCAGAGACTAGTTGGGAAACATCTTCTCATTTGAAATCCAGTTGTCCAAATAGATTTCTAACGCCACAGAACTTGAAGATTGATATTGTAGAATCATTTAAACTATGTTAGAAATATTTTTGAAAGATTTTATTTTTTTATCAAAAATGACAGTTCTTTGGTCAAAAAAACATCTGAGAGACTAGTTGGGAAACATCTTCTCATTTGAAATCCAGTTGTCCAAATAGATTTCTAACACCACAGAACTTGAAGATTGATATTGTACAATCATTTAAACTATGTTAGAAATATTTTTGAAAGATTTTATTTTTTCTCAAAAATGACAGTTCTTTGGTCAAAAAAACATCTCAGACTAGTTGGGAAACATCTTCTCATTTGAAATCCAGTTGTCCAAATAGATTTCTAATGCCACAGAACTTGAAGATTGATATTATAAAATCATTTAAACTATGTTAGAAATATTTTTGAAAGATTTTATTTTTTCTCAAAAATGACAGTTCTTTGGTCAAAAAAACATCTCAGAGACTAGTTGGGAAACATCTTCTCATTTGAAATCCAGTTGTCCAAATAGATTTCTAACGCCACAGAACTTGAAGATTGATATTGTAGAATCATTTAAACCACGTTTGAAATATTTTTGAAAGATTTGATTTTTTCTCAAAAATGACAGTTCTTTGGTCAAAAAAAATCTCAGAGACTAGTTGGGAAACATCTTCTCATTTGAAATCCAGTTGTCCAAATAGATTTCTAACGCCACAGAACTTGAAGATTGATATTGTAGAATCATTTAAACTATGTTTGAAATATTTTTGAAAGATTTTATTTTTTCTCAAAAATGACAGTTCTTTGGTCAAAAAAACATCTCAGAGACTAGTTGGGAAACATCTTCTCATTTGAAATCCAGTTGTCCAAATAGATTTCTAACACCACAGAATTTAAAGATTGATATTGAAGAGTAATTTAAACTATGTTTGGAACATTTTTGAAAGGTTTCAGTTTTTGTCAAAAATGACAGTTCTTTGGTCAAAAAAACATCTGAGAGACTAGTTGGGAAACATCTTCTCATTTGAAATCCAGTTGTCCAAATAGATTTCTAACGCCACAGAACTTGAAGATTGATATTGTAGAATCATTTAAACCACGTTTGAAATATTTTTGAAAGATTTGATTTTTTCTCAAAAATGACAGTTCTTTGGTCAAAAAAAATCTCAGAGACTAGTTGGGAAACATCTTCTCATTTGAAATCCAGTTGTCCAAATAGATTTCTAACGCCACAGAACTTGAAGATTGATATTGTAGAATCATTTAAACTATGTTTGAAATATTTTTGAAAGATTTTATTTTTTCTCAAAAATGACAGTTCTTTGGTCAAAAAAACATCTCAGAGACTAGTTGGGAAACATCTTCTCATTTGAAATCCAGTTGTCCAAATAGATTTCTAACACCACAGAATTTAAAGATTGATATTGAAGAGTAATTTAAACTATGTTTGGAACATTTTTGAAAGGTTTCAGTTTTTGTCAAAAATGACAGTTCTTTGGTCAAAAAAACATCTCAGAGACTAGTTGGGAAACATCTTCTCATTTGAAATCCAGTTGTCCAAATAGATTTCTAACACCACAGAACTTGAAGATTGATATTGTAGAATCATTTAAACTATGTTAGAAATATTTTTGAAAGATTTAATTTTTTCTCAAAAATGACAGTTCTTTGGTCAAAAAAACATCTCAGAGACTAGTTGGGAAACATCTTTTCATTTGAAATCCAGTTGTCCAAATAGATTTCTAACGCCACAGAACTTGAAGATTGATATTGTAGAATCATTTAAACTATGTTAGAAATATTTTTGAAAGATTTTATTTTTTATCAAAAATTACAGTTCTTTGGTCAAAAAAACATCTCAGAGACTAGTTGGGAAACATCCTCTCATTTGAAATCCAGTTGTCCAAATAGATTTCTAACACCACAGAATTTAAAGATTGATATTGAAGAGTAATTTAAACTATGTTTGGAACATTTTTGAAAGGTTTCAGTTTTTGTCAAAAATGACAGTTCTTTGGTCAAAAAAACATCTCAGAGACTAGTTGGGAAACATCTTCTCATTTGAAATCCAGTTGTCCAAATAGATTTCTAACGCCACAGAACTTGAAGATTGATATTGTAGAATCATTTAAACCACGTTTGAAATATTTTTGAAAGATTTGATTTTTTCTCAAAAATGACAGTTCTTTGGTCAAAAAAACATCTCAGAGACTAGTTGGGAAACATCTTCTCATTTGAAATCCAGTTGTCCAAATAGATTTCTAACACCACAGAATTTAAAGATTGATATTGAAGAGTAATTTAAACTATGTTTGGAACATTTTTGAAAGGTTTCAGTTTTTGTCAAAAATGACAGTTCTTTGGTCAAAAAAACATCTCAGAGACTAGTTGGGAAACATCTTCTCATTTGAAATCCAGTTGTCCAAATAGATTTCTAACACCACAGAACTTGAAGATTGATATTGTAGAATCATTTAAACTATGTTAGAAATATTTTTGAAAGATTTTATTTTTTATCAAAAATTACAGCTCTTTGGTCAAAAAAACATCTCAGAGACTAGTTGGGAAACATCTTCTCATTTGAAATCCAGTTGTCCAAATAGATTTCTAACGCCACATAACTTGAAGATTGATATTGTAGAATCATTTATTAGAAATACCTCAAACAATACATGTATAAACAGGTATAAACACAGCAACACCTCAAACAATGCATGTATAAACAGGTATAAACACAGCAACACCTCAAACAATGCATGTATAAACAGGTATAAACACAGCAACACCTCAAACAATGCATGTATAAACAGGTATAAACACAGCAATACCTCAAACAATACATGTATAAACAGGTATAAACACAGCAACACCTCAAATAATGCATGTATAAACAGGTATAAACACAGCAACACCTCAAACAATGCATGTATAAACAGGTATAAACACAGCAACACCTCAAACAATGCATCTATAAACAGGTATAAACACAGCAACCCCGTAGCTCCCGGCACTCTATGCTATGTACTCGTTGCTACTGACATCAGTGGTCTAGCAGGCATAAATACCCATTTGAACAAATATATAGGGGACTAATAGTCCTTATGCCGAGAAGTCCAAAAGAAAAAAAGTTTTAATATTAATTACTTATTTAAAAAACATATAAATACACCATTCAAACACTTCTTAAAAAAAACCCCGTGTCAGAGGTGGCTAATAGGATTGGAGGTAGTTCTGTCAACTATCTGACGTAGATAGGAACTCTCACTCAACCTTCTCACCGAATTTCCAGGCTATATCTGTGGCTAGCGTCAGGCTTTCATACAATAAAGACAGAGGTTGTAATTCTGTTATCATATATCTACTATATATCCTTATTTACAGTAGTATATAGCAACCTCCGTATTGTGACAATTTTTCTGAATATAACACCAGCTGGGTCTGTGTATAGAGTGTAGATAGCTCACTCTACGCAGGCTGTGTTAATGTATGCAGCATGTGTATTCAATGTCCCGCCGCCTTCACATGCACCTTGGCGGTTTGGCTGCTCAAGAAATGAAAAGCGGCTAAATCAGCCTCTATTGAGCCAAAAAATCACAGTTCCATGGGTGTATTCGTCTCAATACAAGCCTGTCTTCAGTTACAGCTAGCCACCGAGTGTCGCCACCTCTGATGACGTCAGCGCGTGACGTCAGTTCCCGACGGTCGTTTCGCGTAATCTTACGCTTCTTCAGGGTATAAACACAGCAACACCTCAAACAATGCATGTATAAACAGGTATAAGCACAGCAACACCTCAAAACAATGCATGTATAAACAGGTATAAGCACAGCAACACCTCAAACAATACATGTATAAACAGATATAAACACAGCAATACCTCAAACAATACAATGTAGATAGGAACAAATGTATAAACAGGTATAAACACAGCAACACCCCAAACAATGCATGTATAAATAGGTATAAACACAGCAATACCTCAAACAATACAAAGTAGATGGGAACAAATGTATAAAATACTTAATGATAATATAAACATAGAATGGGGCGGAATTATGGTGGCACTAGGGGAGGAGGGGGGACATTCATAGGAAGGATTCTAGGCCACCCCTACACTGTTTCCAGGGCAGGGATGGACAGAGCCCTGATGGAAATATGAATGTCCTTAATACCAATATGTACACATCAAAGTGTAAATGTGGATGATTATAAATATAAACTAAGTGCCTTGAAATTTGCTGAATAATTATGCTAATCTGTGTATATGAAATAGGATAGCTAGATCCTGAGACGAGATGTGAAATAGAGAGAGGTGTACTAATGAGCAAGATGTAAAGGATACAGAGAAAACCAGAGGATTGTAACCTTAAATGTTAAGGGCAGAGAGAGTGCACAAGGAGTCAAAGAAAAAAGGAAAATACATGGACCTGTTCATTAAAGAGGGATGAAATCAGTGCAAAATCACCCCCAAAAAATGAAGACAATCGGAGTAATTGCTGTACTCATTAAGAATTATGCAAAAAGATCTTAAAAAACAAAAAAAACAATTGCATGCAGGTTTCGTCACAAACGCTGTCTGTTTGACACGACTTGTTCTTATTACGCTTCTTGTGTAATATATATATATAAATAAGTAAATAAATAAGTCAAGCAGGTAAACCGGTGTCAACAGTTATAAAGGAGACAGAGATTAGTGTGAGCATTCTCTTGCATGGAATACGACACTTCGCCATGATTTCCGGACCACGGCGCACCCGACCAGCCACGCCAGCCCTGCTGCTCTGAGAATTACATGCTTAAATGTCCGGTGCGGGACCGCTACACTGCCTAGACAGGCCGCTCCAACACGCCATGTTCAAGTGCGGGACATTTAAACATGCAGTTGATGGAGGAGGTGGTCATTCACGGCTGACCTGGCTTGTCAGGTTGGATGCACAGCGGACGGCAGTCAATCGTGTACAGGAGTAGAAATCGCAGCAAAGTATCCTGGCGGCGGTCGCGGCCAAACTACCTAGACCGCTCTTGCATTCTCTGTTCATAATTGCTACAGTAGATATCACTTTCTCACATAAGAACAAGACCGTTGACCAATCTATTAAATGTGGCAGCACATATCTATACACTTTCCCATGGGTAAATTCTCAAGCCACAGAGAAATGTAAGAACATTTTGCAAGATTACACAGGTCAATTTGTACCCGACCCTTGAATAGAATGTGAACATTTCGCTTTGCAAGATGTATGTATGTATGTTTGTATGTCTATTTATATAGCGTCATTAATGTACACAGCGCTTCACAGTAGTAATACACGTGACAATCATATAAATAACAAATAATACAAATAACAGATCATGGGAATAAGTGCTTCAGACAAAGTAACATTTAGGAAGAGGAGCCTGCTCCGAAGAGCTTAGAATCTAATTGGTAGGTAGGGAGAGCGTACAGAGACAGTAGGAGGGCGTTCTGGTAAGTGCGTCTGCAGGGGGCCAAGCTTTCTGTATCATGTGTATAGTATTAGCCACAGTGCTACTCATATGCTTCTTTAAGCAAGTGTCTTAAGCTGGGTCTTAAAGGTGGATAGAGAGGGTTAATATGCTAGTCAGGTATTGAGGAGAAGGGCATTCCAGAGGTGTGGAATGTGGAGGTCAGTGAGAAAGGTTTAAGATACAAAGGGGGTAGAGAGGAGACATCCTTGAGCAGAACGCAAGAGTCGGGATGGTGCAAAGCAAGAAATTAAGGCTGAGATGTAAGGAGGGTCAGAAGAGTGTAAAGCATTAAAAAGGGAGCAGGAGAATTGAGTGCAATATGCAGGATTTGATAGGAAGCCAGGAGAGTGATTTCAGCAGGGGAGACGCTGAGACAGATTTCAGAAAGAGTAGAGTGATTCTGGCAGCAGTGTTTAGGATAGATTGTAGGGGAGACAGATGAGAGGCAGGAAGGCCGGACAGCAGGAGGTTCAGTAATCGAGATGGGAGAGAATGAGGGCCTGAGCCAGAGTTTTTGCAGTAGAGCAACAGGAAAGGGCATATCTTTGTAATATTGTGAAGGAAAAATCCACAGATTTTAGATACGTTTTGAATGTGAGAGAGGAGTCGAGTGTGACCCCTAGGCAGCATGCTTGGGCTAAAGGGTGAATGATAATACTTCCAACTCTAATGTGGACGGAGTTAGTAGGACTAGGTTTGGGAGGAAGTATGAGGAGCTCTGTTTTTGCCTTGTTAAGTTTAAGTCGACGGAGGGCCATCCAGAATGATATCGCAGAGAGACATTCAGAAACTTTGGTCTGTACAGCAGGTGTAAGGTCAGGGGTTGAAAAGTAAATGTGTCGACAGCATAGAGGTGATATTAAAACCCAAGAGATGTGATTAGGTCACCTAGAGAAAGTGTGTACAGAGAGAAGAGGTCCCAGGACAGACTCCTGGGGTACCCCCACAAAGAGATCGATAGAGGAGGAGGAGGTGTTAGCAGAAGAGACACTGAAAGTATGATGGGAGAGGTAAGAGGAGATCCAGGATAGAGCTTTGTTATGAAAACCAAGAGTATGGAGAATGTGAAGGAGAAGAGGGTGGTCCACGGTAATATGAGCAGAGTATAATGATCTCTGTCTTTGGCAGCATGGAGGTCATTAGTTATTTTAGTGAGGGCTGTTTCAGAGGAGTGAGAAGTGAGAAAACCAGATTGTAGCGGGTCTAGGAGAGAATAGGTGTTGAGAAAGTGGAGCAAGCGAGAGAATACAAGACGTTCATGGAGTTTAGAGGCAAAAGGCAGGAGGGAGACAGGTCGATAATTAGAAAGAGAGATAGGGTCAAGCTTGCTGTTTTGGAGTAATGGTATAACTGTTGCATGTTTCAAGGAGGAGGGAAAGGTACAAGAGATGAGGGAGGTGTTAAAATGTGTGTGAGCATAGGGATTATAGTAGGAGCAAGAGGTTTTATGAGATGAGAGGGAATGGGGTCAAGAAGGCAAGTGGTAGAGGGGGAAGAGGAGAACAGCAGTGACATCCTCTGAGACAGCGAAAAGAGAGTCAAGGAAGGCAGGAGGAGAGTTAGGAAGCGGTGTAGGGTGGGAGGAGGAAACATAGGGATGTTCTGACGTATGGATTCCACCTTTTCCTTAAAATAGTCAGCAAAGTCCTTAGGTGAGATGGAGGAAGAAGAAAAGGCAGCTGAGGGTGGTCTAAGTAGAGAGTCAAAGACAGAGAAGAGTTGGCGTGGGTTAGACTTGTGCGAGTTGATTAGTGAAGAAAAGTAAGTTTGTTTAGCCTGAGAGCGGGCAGAGTTGAAACAGGGTAGCATAAATTTGTAGTGAAGGAAGTCTGCGAGAGTCTGAGATTTCCTCCAGAGGCGTTCAAAGGAACGCAGCAGGCGCGTGTGGGAATTAAAGCCAGGGTCTGGGGTTAAAAGGGCGAGGACGGCAGAGAGAAAGCAGAGCATGTAGATCAAGAAAGGATTAGGCAGCGTTGTAGTTCCTGACCAGGTTGTCAGGGTCTGGAGCAGAACAGAAAGGAGGGAGAGGAGCGTAAAGTGGAATCAAAAGCTGATAGGTTAATAGAGTGCAGGTTTCTGCAGAAACGAGGGGTAGATGGAGAAGGGGAGAAGTGAGAGAGAAAATGAGATGAGGTGATGGTCAGAGAGGAAATGGGGAAATGGAGAAATCAGAGAGAGAAAAGTTTTTAGTGAAAACCAGGTCTAGGTGGCCATCCATGTGGGTGGTGGCTGCTGTCCACTGTTGAAGGCCAAAAGAAGATTTGCTCAATTACATATTGCATGGAATTTGAATAACAGTTTTCTGCACTGTTTAGACTTCCATGTCTCTTTAATGACTTCGACGAGATTACTTTACATGCCATTTACCGCGAAAAATCTATTTAATAAATAGGCCCCACAGAGAAAAAGACAGAGAGCGAAGTTAGAGATCGTGAGAAAGGGAAGAATCAATAACCCATATTAGTCCACCAAGTAAAAAATCCTGATCTTTCCAAATTAGATATTTTGGTTGGGCCCAATGCCCAAACGTTGAGAAAATAGGAGACTCAAATGTTGTAGCGAAGAAGATCAATGTGGAGTATGGAGCAAGTAAACAAAGAATGAGAGCAAATGAAGCCAGAAGATACATTCATTATTTATTGTATAATATTAATTATTTTATAGAAAACACTCATGTAGGGACTGCCCATCTACATTAAATTTACAGCAATATGAATCCGTTTGGGCTTCAAGTTGGTGATATCCACGAAAGCTAATTTTTGGATGAAAACAGGGATGCCTTTAATCATCAAATCTTTGCAACGTACTATGTATGAATTCATCTTCATTCTCGCTCCATAGAATTTCCTTCCGTCTCCCAGTGTCATTTATCCATCCCATTTGCAATAACTGGGCCTTTGCACAATTTCAGGACATTTTATAAACACGATTATCTATTATTGCCTTTTGAGGGATTATTTGACCACCCATGAACAACAGACCTACCATTTAATACGTTTCTGGCAGCCCGTTTTATTCATAGTGATACAACTTTGTCCGTGTTCAACAGCACTAGAGAAAAAGAGACCCTACTCCTTTTAAAGACTAAATAAATAAAAATATGGACACTAGGTGGGGTTATTCCTTAAACTGTGATAGCACTAATCAGGAGACACTACTAGCACGCATAGAAACAAAGGACATTTCCATGCAATAGTGCCCCGATTGGCATCATCACAGTTATATAAATAAGTCCTTAGTCATATTAATGAGCACTGTAGATCTCTTATTCATTTCTGATGTGCTCACACTGTGAAGCACATTAACAGAACATTTGCCAAAATACTTCCTCATCTATTTACCTTCACTTTTCCACTAAACGTTACCATTTTCCACCAATAGTGCAAATCTGCAGTATAACAATGCAGGGGATCATTGTTTGCCAGTTTAATTTGTCGAGAATTAAAATTAATATCCAGGCAACTTTGCGTAAAATGTTTGCATTATACCTTTTGTAACCCAATACCAATGAACAATATAGAGATAGACATTTCACACTACAGAACCCATTTGGCTTGAGGTTGGTAACATAAGAAGCATAAGCGTCAAAGATTTGAATGTCAATTGGTTTATTTTTATTCAAATTCAATGTACAAACAAGACACAAAGATATAGCAGCAACAAAACGAGCAGCCGTTCATTAGTGAAAGTAAACCATTTATTGGGAAACATGGGATGGAAAACAAAGTATAACCACATGAGAAGAAAACATTAACGGAAAAATACAAACACACACAAATAACAAATGTGGTAATAAATATAAAAGCAAACACTATTACATACATTAAGCATGCATATGTACGTATATACAGTTATGCCTATTTAATGAAAATGTACTGCAATGGATGAAACTCAGGTCTAGAAGAATATTACCTTTTAATATATGTGATATATACAGTATTGTGAATATATACACGGTAGCAAGGCCACACACTACATTCATTTCCCACCTTTTATCCAAGTCTATCTTTCAATAAGGTAAAAGCTTACAGAGAGACCAATTTTAGAGTTTAAACATCATGTCAAAAATAGCGGTGCTGTTCAAAGTTTAGCTCTGTGTTATCGCTATTTATGGATTTACAACTCTATTTCGAGTTCGGTGATACAGACATTATCTTTTCCCACTTGTCTTTCCCATCCTTGGTGTCTGACACAATACATCTTTTTTTTCTCCCTTTGTATTGCTATTATCTATTGTCCTCCTTCCGCTGCCTGCACTTTTCTCTCTGATCTCGAATCCTGGATTTCCTTCTTTCTTTCCTCTGACTCCAACCCTCCTCCTATGAGTTTTTATTGTCATATTGATGACTCATCTTTCGTCGATTATTCACGCTTTCTTTCCCTTACCTCCTCCTATGACCTTAAATCAGTGGAACACATCCAGCAAGTGTATTGATGACCACGTCTTAGACCTTGTCTTCCCCAAAAACTGTTCTTCCTGAATTCTCCATCTCCCCTATTCCACTCTTGAATATAACCTAATCTTTTCATCTTCCACACCACCTCCTGTAACCCATCACTATTCTAGAGACTTGCAATCCATGGATCCTTAAGCTCTGGAATTGTCCCTCTCTCATCTCAAAATTCTTCTCTCGATCATCCACAGACCGACAATCTGGTCACTACCTACAAATCTATCCTTTCTGCCTGGATCAGCAGGCTCCCCTTCTGCTTTGGCGCTCTAACCATAGCTTAATAGTCAGGCATGCTTTATGATACTCCTGCATGCACTCACTCATCTGAATGTCTATGGAGAAAACCAGTGCACTTTAACCGATTCCCTCCTCCATAAATTATTCCTGTCCTCCAACAACTCAGCTCTATTTCAAGCTATGACAAGTTATTTCTCCATACTTATTAACACTGACTGGTCTAACCCACAACTCCTTTTATCTGTTTTTAACTCTCTCCTAAAAAGGTCTCTCATCCCCCATATGGCCTCAATCTTTTGCTAACTACTTCGAAAACAGATTGAAACCATCAGATAAGAGGTCTCTTCTGTGCTTTCCTATTCTCCTAAATTCCACTTCATCTACTCTAGATGCCTTCTCCTCTGTTACAGAGAAGGCAGTATCTCAGTCCATCTATTACCTGCCAGCTTGATCCCATTCCTTGTCCTCTGCTCCGACTCTGTCCCAATCTGATCCCTGTACTCGATTACATTTTTCACTCTTTCCTCTTTGATATCTTTTCCCTATCTATCCTTCCCCCTTTAAAACATGCAGTTGTTTGACCGAATCTCAAGAACACCACCCTGACCGCACTAAAACATTTAACTACCGCCCTGCCTCTCTTCTGTAATGGCTTGTATCTTCCCGCATACCTTCTTCCTCCGGAGCGGAATGCTCCAATACAAATATTGGGGTGAGCAAAATTTTCTCTGAGCCCCCCTGCCTGCCCCTTCCCCTTTACTTTCTCACCGGCGGCATCATGCAACATCGGTTGCCATGGCATTGCCATTTGATGCTGCGTTGTTATGGCGCCAGAAGCCGCCGGAGAGCAGGTAAGAGACAGTTAAAGAGGCCTCGCATGCTCCCCAGGCATTTTATTTCAATGTTGTGGGGAAGAACGCGGGGCCTCTGTGTCACGCTTGTGCTCTCCTCACAAGCGCAGGGAAAGGGAAGGGCCCATTAGCGAGGTGGGGAGGCCGCAGGGGATACGAACGGAGTGAGGTGCCGCGCGCATGAGAATGTGCGACACGTCCGGAGGTGCGGTGCCTACTCAGAGACACGAGTGATCCAGCTGCATGTGCGCGCATGCTCTGACAGCGTTCTCAGACACCAACGCGAGGGTTGTGGGAAGCCAACGCTTCAGCACGGGAGTCTGGAAACGGACCGCTGCGTGAGACTAGCAGCCGGCCTCAGAAAACAGGGAGCTGAAGTCAACAAGGAGAGTACTCCGCTTCAGCACAGGAGACAGGAAACGGAAACCAGGAACATGGAACATGGGCATGGAGTCCAGAGCACAAGGTAACATCCAGAGAAGGATTGCTTCTTGGAGAACGTCCAGACTTCTTAAAGGCATAGTGACAGAAACAGCAAGGTGCAGCGAAACTAAACATAACATAAGGGTTCTTAGTCTAATCCATTGGCCAAGGAATTATAAGGCTGCTACCAGGTCAAGGTGAACCCTACTTAGCAGGTACCTACACTACTCGACAGTAAACTAACCTCTGTAGTATAATGAGTGACTGTCCCAGTCTTCTGGAATCCAAAGGAGATGAGTAAAGTCCCATGGAGGTCCAGGCAGGAACAGCGTGCAATGGGTTCTAGTAGGCACCAGGGCAGGCAGCAAAAGACTAAATGCAAAGAGAAAGTCAAAGAGAGGCCTACTTCCTGTCAGGAGGAAGAGGGCAGGATTTGCCAGGAAGCAAGATGGCGTTGCTTGCTTCAGAATCCTTAAAGACACAGGATCTTGACTCGCAGCTAGAGGGCGGCGATCAGAAGTAAACAGGTAAGGAAGGAACACGCCGCAGGGGGCGTCTTCCGCGCATCGTTACACTCTAAGTGCCGCACGCCCCCCCCCCCCCCCCAGAAAATGTCACGCCTCCCAAATTGCACACCCCTGCTTTAATAGATCCACTCCAATCAGGTTTTCGCACTGCTCACTCTATTGAAAACGCACTCAACTCGACCTTCCCAAAATCCCAAAAAGATTACTCCCTTCTCATTCTACTCGACCTGTCTGCAGCCTTTGATAGTGTAAACCTCCAACTTCTACTTCACACGCTCCACTCACTTGGTGTTCAGGACAAGACCCTCTCCTGGATTTCTTCCAATCCTTGTATGTTTCTCATTGTACATTTACTGTGCGTATTGCTAACTCCTCTTCCACCACTGTTGATGTTAGTGTACCTCAAGGCTCAGTTCTGGGACCATTCCTCTTAATTTCTCTGTACACTCTTCCTTAGTGACCTTATTAATACATTTGGATTTAAACTATCACCTGTATCCATCCATATCAAACTTCAACTCGTACAATCCCAGGTCTCCAACTGCCTCCGGCCAATCTCATCCTGGATGGCATCTAGAGGTCTCGAACTCAAAGACTGAGCTGCTCATTATCCCACCTAAATCAAGCCCTATCACGCTCTTTTACATCAAAGTCACGAACACTACTTTCCATCCAGTTCCCCAAGCTTGATGTTTAAGTGCTATAAGCTGTCTCTCATTTTAATCTGTTACATACGTCTATAACATTATCTTTTACTGTGCATGCAATGTCTTGTATATAATGTATAACCATGCTCACTTAATGTAAAACTATGGATTTGTAACTGTATTTGTCATAACTCTGTGCCCAGGACATACTTGAAAACGAGAGGTAACTCTCAATGTATTACTTCCTGGTAAAACATTTTATAAATCTTTGACTCCACTCTCCCTTTCCTTCTCGCAGCTTTCTACCATTCAATGTATACAAAATGCTGCTGCAATGATAACCTTCAGTACAAAATTCTTCTTCACTTAAGGTTTTCCACTCCTCTGCCCCTCTCTGTATCTCAGTTTTGTCCCTATTCGCTCTCTATGATCTGCTCTGTCTTCTTTCCAACCTACATTTCACTACAGCTAATCTCATGCCTACAATCCTCCATACATGCTCCTCTTCTCTGCAACTTCCGACTCTCAATGTCTCCTAAGCAACTTCTCTCAATCTTCAAAACCCATCTTAAAACTCACCTGTCCAATCAAACATTTACTCACTTATCTACAGTGTGCTGTTGTACACTCTAACCAATTCACTCAACTGTACTTCCTACTAATTCTGTTAGTCTCGCCACATACCGATTAGATTCTAAACTCTTTGACGCAGTCTTAATGCACTTATCCCCTCTGAATTATTATATTTCCTGGGTTGTATTTGTATTGTAATGTCAAAATTGTTAAGCACTGCATACCTGATTGACACTATTAAAATATATGTACATAATTAAGACGGAATCTTACATTGAAAACAGCCTGTAATTGAACTCTTAATTGGATGCCAATACAATACAATACAGGTGCTATTTAACGTGTGTACGTTCACACCGAGCTCATTTAAATACATTTGGAATTACAAGTGGCCTCCACTCCACCTATTGAATCGTTATGTTAATGACCCCCACACAACTTTTGCACAACTCTAAATGGGGGTCCTATGTTTACGAGCCGCAAACTGGATATTTGCGCCAACGCAATGAGTTTGAGCCATGACTTCACTGTCGTTAGCCAGCGAGTCATTGTGTTTCCTAAGCAAAGGGTAAAGGCCAAAGAAACACTTATGTTCCCACTGTTTCTACAAGTCTGTATTGAATAGATCTAAAGCATGCAGAGTGCATAAGGCAGGCCTGCACAACTCCAGTCCTCGAGGGCCGCAAACAGGCCAGGTTTTCAGGATATCCCTACTTCAGCACAGCTGGCTCAATTAGTGGCTCAGTCATACAGTCATACTGAGCCACTAATTGAGCCAGCTGTGCTTAAGTAGGGATATCCTGAAAACCTGGCCTGTTTGCGGCCCTCGGGGACTGGAATGGTGCAGGCCTGGCATAAGGCCACAGCCATGGTGCAAGTGACGGGGTGTGCGATGGCGCGTTCCGCATGAAAAAAATGCAGTGGATCTATGGAGCCGGCCATAGTGCGCGCGACCGTGCATGTGAGGAAGCGGAACAGGGCAGCACATTTTTGAAAAGAGGCGGGCGAACCAGCCTTGTGACGTGACGGCCATGCCTTAGGCGACAGGCCTGCACTATGGACCGAGCCTAACCGGTTTGCTGCCAGAGGGGCCTGCAACGCATTGTAAAGCCTTTTACTAAAGATATTACTAGCCTGTAAAAATATCCCAAATAACACAATAATGAAGGAGGCCGATTACCCATGCTCCAGATGTCCAAGCAAGCATGGCCATCCTCTCGGGCAGTGAAAGGGTAGGGCAGTATGACAGTATTCAGAAAGCAGACGGACCGTGCGCACATTCTGAAGCTTTGTTTAATATGAAAGAGGCATACAGCATATTCCTTCGGTATACTGAATACAAATAGATGGTAAGGTACGATTTGCATATTTATCATATAATCCGCACAGAGCGTGCGAACACAGCCATGTTTTTTCACAGTTTGTAGATGAAAAATTAAATAAGTGTATCAAGATTGCAATGAAGGGAAAAATTAAGCCATGTAACAGCTTCTCTAACTTCGATGTTGGTTATGTGTATTAAGATATATTAAATAGATGTTCATATCCAGAATTGCCCACTGAAACATCATATATTTAAAAAGTAGTGGTACATATTAGAGACGTCTATTCATGGGAGAAAAAAAACACATCCCCCTTTCTATCATAAGGATCTAATCACTGGGGATTTCTTAACAAAAACCACATCTGCCCTTTACTATCTGCCACTGGGCAGCTTCCTGGCAAGGAGGTCATCAGTAACGCGAACATGATTATCTGACCCTTTATCGATGGTCTGACTGGCAGTATCCTGCTTGCGTTCTGCAGTGTACTGTGGCCCAATAAATGACGTTTGGAGGTTCTATAGCTCTCAAACGGAGGTGGTCCCGCAGAGTAAAGGAAGACCACCCGAGTCTAATAATGTAAAAGAAAAAATACATAATCGTACAGTTTGCTACTTGAACCAACCTAAAGCAAATAAAAAAGGTCAAGCGGTAAATCTTTGGCCATGGGGGACCTCCGCTACTGATTTACTCATGCTCAGGAGAATGTACTAGTTTAAACTGGTACACGTGCAGGTCCTTCTAGTAGTTACACAATGCACATATTCTCAGACAAATGTGACAACACAAAGACAATGGCAGCTAATGTAACTACAGCGCGACCCGTTACAACGCGAATCCGCTTATAACGTGATGCCAGCATGGCTCCCGATTTTCATATTTATGAATACTTTACAACACGATTATTGCTATATTAAATACTTTATTGTACAATGCATACAATTGTACATTATTTCTAAAGCGATCCGCTTATAGTGCGATGTAATTCTTTGGACCCCAAGTACAGCGTTATAAGGGGTTTGAGCTGTATGTGAAATCAACAAAGATCCATTTGTACAGTGCGATTCACTAGAGCGGCCTCCCACGTTCTCCATTCAAGGACACAGTGTGACAGCGTGATGGAAAACCCTAGTGAGTTGCAGAAGGCGGGACATGCTTTTTTGGTCTCCTTTGGGAAGAGGAATAAATTACTGGTGCTCTGACAACGATGACAGTGCAGATGGTATTTTAGTCTGCATTGGGTTACAGATACCTCCACCATTTCAAAGGAATTTAGTCTATGACCGATATTTATACTGCTCAAAGAGTATACCACGCTCTTTCATATTCCTGCATTTCTTCTACTAACACTACACATTAACCATATGATAGATGCTCTTTGTGATTTTTGTGTTGCATCATAATTTGCCAATGAAAGAAATGCAATTACATCATTTTTTTTTTTAATCGCTTTGCTGCAAGAGAAGCCAGTAACACAATTTATTGCTGACCCCTCTGGCAGCCAGTGCCGTCTTAATGCATGGGCACGCTGGGTAGTTGCCTGGGGGGCCCACGAGCATAGGGGCCCCATGCTAATCTATGCACAGACCAGAATTTAACACTAATTATCCGATCACCCGCCTCAACATTCAAATCTCCCGCTAAAACACTGATTTTGCTGGAGGTACCAATAAATCTAAGTTTATTTTATCGATAATTTACCTTTTTATTCCTGTGAGTGGTTGTGTAGGCAGGGCCCAGTGCACTGCTTTGCCCGGGGGCCTATAATGCTGTTAAGACAGCTCTGCTGGCAGCGAAAAAGTTAAAACACGGTAAGTAACGTGCATGGTGCAAAAATGAAAGTTATTTTTTTGCATTAATCGTAGGAAAAAGCTCATTTTATTAAAGGGATAAACATTAAATGTATTATGGAGCGTAAAACGTATTCCAGTGGACTTGTTGCAATGTTCACAGGGAGGTCTCCATCTCTAGTGGCTAAAAGTTACATTTTGTTTTCTGTCTGTGAATTTACTTCCAGAACTCATCAGATCTGATCACATAATGTGCCACATAATGTGCCACATAATGTGCCTGGGCAGTCGCACACTGTCAAGCTGGGTTTAATGAAGAATGGATTCATTTTCAAATGAGGAAACAAAATGACAGAATGATAATTCAGCAATTGACATGCTCACTTAACCACATGTGGTAAACCTATGCCGTCTATGGGGCTCGTTCACGGTGAGCACTGTACAGAAACACAACCTGTAAAACACTGTTTTATTGAAGAAAAGGAATTATTGATTATTTTGCTTCATTCAATAAATTCTGATGTTTGCCTCAATTTCCTCCTTTGAAAGTCAGTAACTAACATAAAGTGGCGTTTTATTCCTATGTCGAACAACCTAAGTATTTTCCAACCCCCCACCCCCCTCTCCCCCAACGTGGGAGTAAAGAAGGACGATAGTGGTAGCAGACACAAGCAGTGTGATTGAATAATAGTACAGCACCCACCATGGAAAAGAAGGGATACTCAAACTAAATGGAGAAGTGTAGGATTAACAACTATTCTGTCAATTACTTTATCATAATTTCTTCTCACCAGCTGCATGAAGCCTCTTTATCTAATCAATACTATACAGATATGGCAACAACATGATAATTTAACCCCTGCGATGTTTCCTTTAACTAAAGCAAAAAGGTAATTCCAGAGTCATATGTACAAACTGTTAACAAATTAGATGAGATAACGTTATGTGAACATATTTCTATAACCTCCCTACCCTGAAGCCCTCTGCTACAGTACTGTATGTCCACAGTAAGTACAAAAAAAATGTGCAAAAACCGCTAATGCTAAGTTAATGTGCTAGATAAAATGTGTATCAAATGTATATAACGTTCACATGAAAATATCAAATATATGTGTAAAATGAACACAGTGTAAATGGGAGGCCGCCCAGGAATCTCCTCAGATCCAGGGGGGCGCAAACTTTTTTCCCTGCGCCCCCCTGCCGGCAAGTCCCCTCACTCCCGCGCCTCCAACCCCCACTTACCACTTACCTCCGCTCCAGCGTCATGACGTCACATTGCCATAGCAACGTGACGTCACATTGCCTTAGCAACGTGACATCATTTGACGCCGCGTTGCCATGGGGAAGGGAAGCCGCCGGAGCCAAGGTAAGTAAAGGTTTACAGAGGCCCTGCAGCTCCCCTGGCACTTAATTTAAGTGCCTTCGGGAAGCACGCGGGGCCTCTGTAAAACCCCGCGCCCCCCCACCGGCTGTCTCGCGCACCCCCCTGGAGTCACGCCCCCCCAGTTTGCGCACCGCTGCTCTGATCGATCGAGATCAGATAGCAAACAAATGAGGAACAGGCTACTGTCCGGCACCTCTAGTAAACATATGGATTGTCCAAAACCAGTAATAAAGAATGAATCAAACCTTAAAACTGTGTCCTTTCCGACGTGTCTGGAATGTGGGGAGTGGATAATAAGCTAAAAAAATTGCAACTGGAAAACAAGACTGGGGAGAGACAAACACAGGGAGACAAACATAGGAAAACACTACATATGACCAACCCACATACAAACAAACACTACAATGCTAGCAGACAATGCAATTTATTAGATAAAATAAAGGACAATTTAAAGTGGAAAACTCTAAAAATTATGGCGGTGATTTCACGCTGGCATTCTTCCAGGGGAAAAAATGGAGTCCTACTTACAAGAAGCAGGATAAATATGGGCGTTCAATGTGACATGAGGGGGTAACCAGGCTCCCAATAAAGGTTAAGCCCGTTTCGTTACCTCTGATCCATGTATTGGGGTTCGGGAGTATCAACTCTTGAGCCCAGTGATTGTTAATGCACTCTGTAAAAATGTGCGACAATAAAGAATTTTTGTGTTTCTAACTTTCCAGGCGTGCCAGCAAGCAGGGATCGCTGGGGGGGGGGGGGGGGGGGGGGTGCCGGCAAGCAGAGTTTAAGTTTCAAGGCTGAGTTTCAAGCGGGATTTTATGGAAAAAGTGTTGTCACAATGTGTCTAGCTAGACGGGTTCCAGAGTTGCTGGATACCCTAAAAATGTACCCGGGAATCAGGTCAGATTCTCGGATACATTGAGACTCATTGCTATGGCAAAATCTCTCCTTGAAAACTCTTGTGTGACTCACCGCTAGGATTCCCTGTTTCAGCACAGACCAGAAAGATAAATGGGGCATAGGGATGTGTGGTATCCCTGGAACGGTAAAGGGGTACTTAGTTTAAGATGGGATGCCCAGATCACCCAGAACCTAGTATAGGGGTTCTGGGGGTACTCCAACCATACATAAGGTTGCAAGGAGTTTTAAAGTCTAAGTCCAGTATAGTGTGTGGGGAATTTGGGTAGTAGGAATAAAATTGCAAGATTCTGAATCCACTAGCCCGGCTTCAGTAGACTGGCAGCGCTCTGATTGGCTGGTGGGAATATGCCCACGCTCGGATTGGCTGTAGTATTTCATGAATGTACTCTGAAATACTATAAGGATGCCTCAGCCAATCCGGAGATCAGATTCTAAGCGCCAGAACAGCAGCGGCAAATTTGAATGTACCAAAAGATGCTCAACGAGAAATAGCAAAGAGCCGGTTTAAAAATTTTCAGGTCGAGAAATTTTCCAAAGGCCCACCGTTTGCGCCCAAGTTCTGAGAATTGAACGTAGATGTCGCGGTTGGGATTTCAAGCCGAAAATAGTTCCAGGACGTTTGGAGCCAAGTCACGGTCAAGTTATTTCAAGTCCTCCAGAGCAGATCCAGCGGTGGCGTCAGGAACTTCATGCCGATTTAAGTTCCAGGACATTTCGGGTCAAGTCCCGGTCAACCAAAGACATTGTTTTACACTCTATTTAAGTTAGGAAAGTCTAGTTTTCAGCCCAAGACCTCCAGTAAGTGTCTTTCTTGTGTATTTTGTGTTCTATTGTGTGTACGCCTATTTTAACTGAATAAATGACAATTTGTTTTACTAACTTGTTGTGCTCAGTGAATGATCCTGGTAAAAATGTGTAAATGACCTGGACTCCTGTGACATTGAGTACTAATGCACATCGGCGGGGCTCAATGTGGCGTGAGAGATGCTCGCTCCCGGCGAGGATCCCTCGGCTCCTGTAGTGGTGGAGATGATCAGCGCGGCACGCATCCGGTAAGTAGAATGCTGTGTGTCGTGCACGGTGAAGCAAAACTTTATCCAAAGACGCTGGTAGCTCAGATTGTGTCAATATTTAACCCATTAGGAGAAAGGGTTTTAATTTGTAGTTCCAGTATGCTTCTCTCCTACTAATCTGATGTAGTCTATTTCCTCCTCTCCAGTGTTGTGGGGGATGGGGAGGGGGGGGTGTAACTCAATAGCCCGACAGACTAATCCCATTGGATTCTGATTATGATGTAATAAAAAAATGATGTGAAACACTGTGTGTGATAAATCCTTTCAGCACTGAAAGGGTTAATCCCATCGGCTATATAACTAGAGACACACTCCCTTCATCCATACACCCATGAGGAAGTGACGCAGGTCACGAAACTCGTATGGTCAGAGGTCACGACTCTAGCGCAGTAGTCTAGGTCCAGATGCAGTGACGTCCTTCCGGAAAGCTGAGCCACCGGCGTCTTTCCATACAGTTTTGCATCACTGCGCATATTTATCCTGCTTCTTGTACGTAGGACTCCCATTTTCCCCCTGGAAGAACGCCAGCGCTACGTCACCATCTTTAAAAAAAAATCAATTTTAAGATTTTTCCACATTAAATTGTCCTTGTATCTAATACCTTGCATTGTCTGCTAGCATTGTAATGCTTGTTTGTATGTGAGTTAATCATATGTAGTGTTTTCCCTCTGTTCGTCTCTCCCAGTCTTGTTTTCCAGTTCCAGTTCTTTAGTTTATTATCCACTCATTCATTGATTTTTGTTACAGTATTACACTATGTATTTTTTATTCTTCCCACACGTCCTGACGCTTACCCAATTGCCATCTGAAGCCGAAAACGAGAAGCAACTCTCAATGCATTAATTCTTGGTATAACATTTTATAAATTAAATAAATTATCCACTCACAGAAGAATATGTATCCAACCGGCAAAGTCCTCAGAATGTGAAACTGCCTGCTGTTCTGACACGCTTACAAACAGGACTGTGAGTGTTCTGAGATCGTTGTCCTGGCAACGGAGGATGCTCTGATGGTTTGTGGGTAGCTGCCTGCATTCCTCCTATAATCAGGCTGAGATACAAGCAGCTACTGGAATTTGGACACCTGCACTTGGGCTGGGACGTAAATTTGAGGGAGTACACAATCGCTGTGAGCACCAATGAGGACGTCTGCTTCTCCACACACCTTGTGATGATGTCATCCGTTCCTGCCTATTTCTACTGGGGCTGTGTTAGATCTCATTCAGCAACCCCTGGGTGAATCAGCGAGAGAGAGTGAGAGCAGGCGTTTCACATTTTGAAGACTGATGGTTGGATACATATTCTGTTTGTTGCATCAGGACTTCAATTATTTGCATTGGACATTAATGCATTTATACTATTACTATTTTTTTGGGGGGGGTTGACTCAGTCTGTTGAGGACGCAGAGTTAGGCCGTGCTTATAGTGCTGGCGACGGCGCCTGAAAACAAACGCATTGCCGCCGCGTGTGCTTATAGTGCGCACGACGACGACAAAGCGAAAACTGGTAGCCGGCAAAATTTGATTTTTCAAGGGCTGTCGCGTCACGTGAGAGCCCTTGAACCAATCAAATTGCCGGAAACACGCGACACCGCTGCCCGGCGAAATCCCCACATCTTTTTAAATGTCCCTTTTTTTGTGCTGTTCCGGATTTGGCCATCAGAGCAGGGGGGGCAGCAGAGAGCACAGAATGCAGGCAGAGAGGAGAGCAGGAGGAGAGCGGAGACCGGTCTGACTGCAGAGGGTGGGGGAGGGGTTAGCTGCAGAGGGTGGGGGAGGGGTTAGCTGCAGAGGGTGGGGGCGGGGTTAGCTGCAGAGGGTGGGGGAGGGGTTAGCTGCAGAGGGTGGGGGAGGGGTTAGCTGCAGAGGGTGGGGGAGTGGTTAGCTGCAGAGGGTGGGGGAGGGGTTAGCTGCAGAGGGTGGGGGCGGGGTTAGCTGCAGAGGGTGGGGGAGGGGTCTGACCGCAGAGGGTGGGGGAGGGGTTAGCTGCAGAGGGTGGGAGAGGGGTTAGCTGCAGAGGGTGGGGGAGGGGTTAGCTGCAGAGGGTGGAGGTGGGGTCTGACAGCAGAGGGTGGGGGAGGGGTTAGCTGCAGAGGGTGGGGGCGGGGTTAGCTGCAGAGGGTGGGGGCGGGGTCTGACTGCAGAGGGCGGGGGTTAGCTGCAGAGGGTGGGGGCGGGGTTAGCTGCAGAGGGTGGGGGCGGGGTCTGACAGCAGAGGGTGGGGGTGGGGTTAGCTGCAGAGGGTGGGGGCGGGGTTAGCTGCAGAGGGTGGGGGCGGGGTTAGCTGCAGAGGGTGGGGGCGGGGTTAGCTGCAGAGGGTGGGGGCGGGGTCTGACTGCAGAGGGTGGGGGCGGGGTTAGCTGCAGAGAGTGGGGGCGGGGTTAGCTGCAGAGGGTTGGGGCGGGGTCTGACGCAGAGGGTGGGGGCGGGGTCTGACTGCAGAGGGCGGGGGTTAGCTGCAGAGGGTAGGGGCGGGGTTAGCTGCAGAGGGTGGGGGCGGGGTCTGACTGCAGAGGGTGGGGGCGGGGTCTGACTGCAGAGGGTGGGGGCGGGGTCTGACTGCAGAGGGTGGGGGCGGGGTCTGACTGCAGAGGGTGGGGGCGGGGTCTGACTGCAGAGGGTGGGGGCGGGGTCTGACTGCAGAGGGTGGGGGCGGGGTCTGACTGCAGAGGGCGGGGGTTAGCTGCAGAGGGTGGGGGCGGGGTTAGCTGCAGAGGGTGGGGGCGGGGTCTGACTGCAGAGGGTGGGGGCGGGGTCTGACTGCAGAGGGTGGGGGAGGGGTCTGACTGCAGAGGGTGGGGGCGGGGTTAGCTGCAGAGGGTGGGGGCGGGGTTAGCTGCAGAGGGTGGGGGCGGGGTCTGACTGCAGAGGGTGGGGGCGGGGTCTGACTGCAGAGGGTGGGGGCGGGGTCTGACTGCAGAGGGTGGGGGCGGGGTCTGACTGCAGAGGGTGGGGGCGGGGTCTGACTGCAGAGGGTGGGGGCGGGGTCTGACTGCAGAGGGTGGGGGCGGGGTCTGACTGCAGAGGGTGGGGGCAGGGTCTGACTGCAGAGGGTGGGGGCGGGGTCTGACTGCAGAGGGCGGGGGTTAGCTGCAGAGGGTGGGGGCGGGGTTAGCTGCAGAGGGTGGGGGCGGGGTCTGACTGCAGAGGGTGGGGGCGGGGTCTGACTGCAGAGGGTGGGGGCGGGGTCTGACTGCAGAGGGTGGGGGCGGGGTCTGACTGCAGAGGGTGGGGGCGGGGTTAGCTGCAGAGGGTGGGGGCGGGGTTAGCTGCAGAGGGTTGGGGCGGGGTCTGACGCAGAGGGTGGGGGCGGGGTCTGACTGCAGAGGGCGGGGGTTAGCTGCAGAGGGTGGGGGCGGGGTTAGCTGCAGAGGGTGGGGGCGGGGTCTGACTGCAGAGGGTGGGGGCGGGGTCTGACTGCAGAGGGTGGGGGCGGGGTCTGACTGCAGAGGGTGGGGGCGGGGTCTGACTGCAGAGGGTGGGGGCGGGGTCTGACTGCAGAGGGTGGGGGCGGGGTCTGACTGCAGAGGGTGGGGGCAGGGTCTGACTGCAGAGGGTGGGGGCGGGGTCTGACTGCAGAGGGCGGGGGTTAGCTGCAGAGGGTGGGGGCGGGGTTAGCTGCAGAGGGTGGGGGCGGGGTCTGACTGCAGAGGGTGGGGGCGGGGTCTGACTGCAGAGGGTGGGGGCGGGGTCTGACTGCAGAGGGTGGGGGCGGGGTCTGACAGGAGAGGGTGGGGGCGGGGTCTGACTGCAGAGGGTGGGGGCGGGGTCTGACTGCAGAGGGTGGGGGCGGGGTTAGCTGCAGAGGGTTGGGGCGGGGTCTGACGCAGAGGGTGGGAGCGGGGTCTGACTGCAGAGGGCGGGGGTTAGCTGCAGAGGGTGGGGGCGGGGTTAGCTGCAGAGGGTGGGGGCGGGGACTGACTGCAGAGGGTGGGGGCGGGGTCTGACTGCAGAGGGTGGGGGCGGGGTCTGACTGCAGAGGGTGGGGGCGGGGTTAGCTGCAGAGGGTGGGGGCGGGGTTAGTGTCAGCGGAGGCTCAGCAGTGAGAGCCGGAAGTAAGGTGCCTGCTGCCAGTCAAGATGGCTTCCCCCCCCCCTCCCCATGCTCCACAGTGACAGGTAGGACACAGAGAGAGTGACTGTGTCTGTGTCTGTGTGTCACTGGCTGTGTGTGTGTGTCAGTAGCTCTGTGTGTGTGTGTGTGTTTCAGTGGCTCTGTGTGTGTGTGTGTGGGTCAGTGCCTCTGTGTGTGTGTGTGGGTCAGTGCCTCTGTGTGTGTGTGTGTGTGTGTGTGGGTCAGTGGCTCTGTGTGTGTGTGTGGGGGGGGGGGGTCAGTGGCTCTCTGTGTGTGTGGGGGGGGGTCAGTGGCTCTCTGTTTGTGTGGGGGGGTCAGTGGCTCTGTGTGTGTGTGGGGGGGTCAGTGGCTCTGTGTGTGTGTGTGTGGGGGTCAGTGGCTCTGTGTGTGTGTGTGTGTGTGGGGGTCAGTGGCTCTGTGTGTGTGTGTGGGGGGGTCAGTGGCTCTGTGTGTGTGTGTGTGGGGGTCAGTGGCTCTGTGTGTGTGTGTGGGGGTCAGTGGCTCTGTGTGTGTGTGTGTGGGGGTCAGTGGCTCTGTGTGTGTGTGTGTGTGGGGGTCAGTGGCTCTGTGTGTGTGGGGGGGTCAGTGGCTCTGTGTGTGTGTGTGTGGGGGTCAGTGGTTCTGTGTGTGTGTGGGTCAGTGGCTCTGTGTGTGTGTGTGGGGGGGTCAGTGGCTCTGTGTGTGTGTGGGTCAGTGGCTGTGTGTGTGTGTGGGGGGGGGGTCAGTGGTTCTGTATGTGTGTGGGGGGGTCAGTGGCTCTGTGTGTGTGTGTGGGTCAGTGGCTCTGTGTGTGGGTGTGTGGGTCAGTGGCCCCGTGTGTGTGGGTCAGTGGCTCTGTGTGTGTGTGGGTCAGTGGCTCTGTGCGTGTGGGTCAGTGGCTCCTTGTGTGTGTGGGTCAGTGGCTCCTTGTGTGTGTGGGTCAGTGGCTCCTTGTGTGTGTGGGTCAGTGGCTCTGTGTGTGTGTGGGTCAGTGGCTCTGTGTGTGTGTGTGTGGGTCAGTGGCTCTGTGTGTGTGTGGGTCAGTGGCTCCTTGTGTGTGGGTCAGTGGCTCCTTGTGTGTGTGGGTCAGTGGCTCTGTGTGTGTGTGGGTCAGTGGCTCTGTGTGTGTGTGGGTCAGTGGCTCTGTGTGTGTGTGGGTCAGTGGCTCTGTGTGTGTGTGGGTCAGTGGCTCTGTGTGTGTGTGGGTCAGTGGCTGTGTGTGTGTGTGTGTGTGTGTGTGTGTGTGTGTGTGTGTGTGTGTGTGTGTGTGTGTGTGTGTGTGTGTGTGTGTGTGTGTGTGTGTGTGTGTGTGTGTGTGTGTGTGGGTCAGTGGCTCCTTGTGTGTGTGGGTCAGTGGCTCCTTGTGTGTGTGGGTCAGTGGCTCCTTGTGTGTGTGGGTCAGTGGCTCCTTGTGTGTGTGGGTCAGTGGCTCCTTGTGTGTGTGGGTCAGTGGCTCCTTGTGTGTGTGGGTCAGTGGCTCCTTGTGTGTGTGGGTCAGTGGCTCCTTGTGTGTGTGGGTCAGTGGCTCCTTGTGTGTGTGGGTCAGTGGCTCCTTGTGTGTGTGGGTCAGTGGCTCCTTGTGTGTGTGGGTCAGAGGGTGTGGGCGGGGTTAGCTGCAGAGGGTAGGGGCGGGGTCTGACTGCAGAGGGTGGGGGCGGGGTCTGACTGCAGAGGGCGGGGGTTAGCTGCAGAGGGTGGGGGCGGGGTTAGCTGCAGAGGGTGGGGGCGGGGTCTGACTGCAGAGGGTGGGGGCGGGGTCTGACTGCAGAGGGTGGGGGCGGGGTCTGACTGCAGAGGGTGGGGGCGGGGTCTGACTGCAGAGGGTGGGGGCGGGGTCTGACTGCAGAGGGTGGGGGCGGGGTCTGACTGCAGAGGGTGGGGGCGGGGTCTGACTGCAGAGGGTGGGGGCGGGGTTAGCTGCAGAGGGTTGGGGCGGGGTCTGACGCAGAGGGTGGGAGCGGGGTCTGACTGCAGAGGGCGGGGGTTAGCTGCAGAGGGTGGGGGCGGGGTTAGCTGCAGAGGGTGGGGGCGGGGTCTGACTGCAGAGGGTGGGGGCGGGGTCTGACTGCAGAGGGTGGGGGCGGGGTCTGACTGCAGAGGGTGGGGGCGGGGTTAGCTGCAGAGGGTGGGGGCGGGGTTAGTGTCAGCGGAGGCTCAGCAGTGAGAGCCGGAAGTAAGGTGCCTGCTGCCAGTCAAGATGGCTTCCCCCCCCCTCCCCATGCTCCACAGTGACAGGTAGGACACAGAGAGAGTGACTGTGTCTGTGTCTGTGTGTCACTGGCTGTGTGTGTGTGTCAGTAGCTCTGTGTGTGTGTGTGTGTTTCAGTGGCTCTGTGTGTGTGTGTGTGGGTCAGTGCCTCTGTGTGTGTGTGTGGGTCAGTGCCTCTGTGTGTGTGTGTGTGTGTGTGTGTGTGTGGGTCAGTGGCTCTGTGTGTGTGTGTGGGGGGGGGGGTCAGTGGCTCTCTGTGTGTGTGGGGGGGGGTCAGTGGCTCTCTGTTTGTGTGGGGGGGTCAGTGGCTCTGTGTGTGTGTGGGGGGGTCAGTGGCTCTGTGTGTGTGTGTGTGGGGGTCAGTGGCTCTGTGTGTGTGTGTGGGGGGGTCAGTGGCTCTGTGTGTGTGTGTGGGGGGGTCAGTGGCTCTGTGTGTGTGTGTGTGGGGGTCAGTGGCTCTGTGTGTGTGTGTGGGGGTCAGTGGCTCTGTGTGTGTGTGTGTGGGGGTCAGTGGCTCTGTGTGTGTGTGTGTGTGGGGGTCAGTGGCTCTGTGTGTGTGGGGGGGTCAGTGGCTCTGTGTGTGTGTGTGTGGGGGTCAGTGGTTCTGTGTGTGTGTGGGTCAGTGGCTCTGTGTGTGTGTGTGGGGGGGTCAGTGGCTCTGTGTGTGTGTGGGTCAGTGGCTGTGTGTGTGTGTGGGGGGGGGTCAGTGGCTCTGTGTGTGTGGGGGGGGTCAGTGGTTCTGTATGTGTGTGGGGGGGTCAGTGGCTCTGTGTGTGTGTGTGGGTCAGTGGCTCTGTGTGTGGGTGTGTGGGTCAGTGGCCCCGTGTGTGTGGGTCAGTGGCTCTGTGTGTGTGTGGGTCAGTGGCTCTGTGCGTGTGGGTCAGTGGCTCCTTGTGTGTGTGGGTCAGTGGCTCCTTGTGTGTGTGGGTCAGTGGCTCCTTGTGTGTGTGGGTCAGTGGCTCCTTGTGTGTGTGGGTCAGTGGCTCTGTGTGTGTGTGGGTCAGTGGCTCTGTGTGTGTGTGGGTCAGTGGCTCCTTGTGTGTGGGTCAGTGGCTCCTTGTGTGTGGGTCAGTGGCTCCTTGTGTGTGTGGGTCAGTGGCTCCTTGTGTGTGTGGGTCAGTGGCTCTGTGTGTGTGTGGGTCAGTGGCTCTGTGTGTGTGTGGGTCAGTGGCTCTGTGTGTGTGTGGGTCAGTGGCTCTGTGTGTGTGTGGGTCAGTGGCTCTGTGTGTGTGTGGGTCAGTGGCTCTGTGTGTGTGTGGGTCAGTGGCTCTGTGTGTGTGTGGGTCAGTGGCTGTGTGTGTGTGTGTGTGTGTGTGTGTGTGTGGGTCAGTGGCTCCTTGTGTGTGTGGGTCAGTGGCTCCTTGTGTGTGTGGGTCAGTGGCTCCTTGTGTGTGTGGGTCAGTGGCTCCTTGTGTGTGTGGGTCAGTGGCTCCTTGTGTGTGTGGGTCAGTGGCTCCTTGTGTGTGTGGGTCAGTGGCTCCTTGTGTGTGTGGGTCAGTGGCTCCTTGTGTGTGTGGGTCAGTGGCTCCTTGTGTGTGTGGGTCAGTGGCTCCTTGTGTGTGTGGGTCAGTGGCTCCTTGTGTGT